>NW_005353497.1:22167-59809 GCF_000412655.1 Myotis brandtii | reverse complement strand
CGTGGGCCCAGGGGCCCCTCCGGGAGCCGTGGCCTGCGGCTGTGGAACACGCCGGAGCAGCCCTGGCTGCCCTCCAACTCCGAGAGTCAGTCTCTCCCCAAAGCAGCAGCAGGCCGGGTTCCCCGGGAGCTGCTCACACATCTGAGTGTTGCCTCTGCAGCAGCGAGTGGCTGCTCAGCAGGGGAGACGGCTAAAGGGCTGCTGGGCAGACACCGCTGCCCTTACACCGGAGCCTCCCGGACAGCAGCAGCTGCCCCTCCCTGTGCGCGCCCACGTGCTCTCTTCACGCGCGTGCACCCGCCTTTAATCCCACGTGCACCTCCACAGGTGGGAACTGTCATCATCACCTCCTACTTTTCAGGTGAGGCCACAGCTAAGCGGCTTCGCTAAGGTAGTCAGTGGCAAAGCCGCTGGTGCAGTCTTATTTATTTCTCACTAACATCTAATGTTTCCGTCTGTCTCTCTCTGAATGCCTCACACACACACAGACACACAGACACACACACACACAGCCTGCAGCTCCATCCCCTCTGTTCACTCCCCACCTGTGACCTCTCACGTATTGACTATTCAGTGATCAGACTTGTTGTCTGATGGCTTCTGCTGGAGGCGTGGATGGCAGCCATCGCATAAACAAGGCTCAGAAATAGGTGTGCAGGGAAAGCTAAGTCCCGTTTAGAAGAGAGTGCCTTGATATATTTTTTATGCCCATGAGCAAACCAGAAACAGTTTAAAATCATTCACTGCATCCTTTTCCCACTTGATTTTCTGGTCCCCCTTACGGAAGAAATTGGAACTGTAGCACACAGTGCTGCCTTGGGATGAAACAATGGTGGGAACGACATGAATTCTTTGGCTTCCAGGGGCTGAAAGGGACGTCCCAGCTCTCTCCAAGGCAGCCCTGCCCGTCACACCCACCCCTCCTTTACACCCTCCCGCAGTTGGTGTTTCTCACAGGAGACCCTCCCCCAGCACGCACCCCACCCCATGGGACGGCCAAGTTCAGGTATCAGAAATGGGTTCAAATCCCAGTGGGGGACCTAACGCACAGGAATCCTGACTTTCATGGCCCCGTTTCCTCACCTGTGAGATGGAACCGTGCTCAGGAGAACAGGGAGCAGTGCTCTGACCAGCAGCACAACCTTCCTCGGAGGCGTTAAAGAACCAACCATTTGCCCATCGAACCCGGATGGTGTGAGTTCACGTGGTCGGGGGGCTGGGGGTGGAGAGAACCCCAGGCATCCTGTCCAGCTTGTCCAAGTGTTGGCGAGTGTCCCTCAGGGAAACCTCCTGGATCCAGCGCCCACCCACCGTGACGCGCACACAGTGGGGCCGATAATCCAGAGCTCCGCCCCCAACCTTGGGCAACAACTTCACTGCTCTGGGCCCAGCCGCCTCTGTAAAAGGTGGCGGGTACTTCATGTCTGAGATGCCTTCTGACTCCACAAAATGTTAACACGCTGGGTTTCACCAACCGTTAAGTGAGCTGCTTCCACACAGTTTTCTGGGTAGAGACGTTGAGAAACCACACCAAGCAGGGATTTTCAAATTCTGAGGCTAAAATGATTAGGTTTGCCTGGCTTCTAGTTGATCTCCTGGGTCACGTGCAAACAGTTTTCATTTATCAGATTTGTTTTCAACTACGTCCGTAAAGAGCTCCTAGTTTAGTCAAAGTAGGAACATTACAAGCAAGTAAATTGGTGCTGACTGCATGCTGACCAATGAAAAGAAATCCTGTGAGGCTGTCGATAAAATCACGTTTCTTTCTGGCATTTTCTCCTCCTTGAGCAGCTGTCTTTCTTCAACCCTTAGTTGGCTCCGGGCAGCCTCCCTCTCCGGCCCTCCCTGCCACCTCCTCCACTTTTACACGCAACTGCGCACCCCACTCAGAAGACAGAACTCCTCGGTGGCAGGGATGGCGATGTTCTCGGACTCCTCTCAGGGTTCTCTTTCCTTTCCCGCCTCCCCTGCACTTAGACCAGCCCCAGGGACTGACCCAAGGACTGTGGACGGAAGTGACATTGCCACTGTGCCCTAAGGCCGTGAGGGACAGCTCGGAGTTCTCTCTGCCAGCAGAGACCTGAGGTGGCAGAACTGCAAGGAGGACGCTGCTGGGCCCTGGCCACCCTTAGAACCACCTGGTGCATCACGCCAGGGCACCATGGACAGTAACACTCGTAAATTACTGAGCTGTCAGGGTTTCTCACCTCAGCCTACCTAGTGCCTCCCTTCCAGGAGTATTTCATTTAAGCGGAGATTCTAGGGAACCGGCAGTGCTAAACATGACGGAAGGAACTTCTCATAGTGGAACTGTGATGCGGATGTGACCACAGCCGTTGCGGCAGCATCTGCAGAAAAAGAGATGGCCTCCAGGAGCCTTCTGGATACCACGGAAACCCGGGCTGCAGGCTCCTAGTGCTCCTATGCTGCCTGGCTCCAGAAAGGGAAATTTTGAGACATTATTCTTTCAGGCAAAGAGTCTCCAAGTCAAGTTTCCAGACAGAGGCAAAACAAGGGAACCTGTTTTCTAGAATGGTCTTGGAAAAGTGGTCACCTGGTGCCAGAGATAGAAATCCCTTTTCCTTCCTGCCCCAACTCGTATTGTCAATTATTAAAACACCTAGTTGGCTCTCTCCCAAAATAACACAAGGGCCCAGAAAATTGGATGACTTGGAACCATTTAAGAATTCACTGGGAAATAAATCTGGGGCCTGGCTGGCATGACTCGGTGGTTGAGTGTCGACCTATGAACCAGGAGGTCACAGTTCAGTTCGATTCCCGGTCAGGGCACATGCCCAGTTTGTGGGCTCGATCCCCAGTGTGGGGTGTGCAGGAGACAGCTGGTCAATGATTCTCATCATTGATGTTTCTATCTCTCCCTCTTCCTTTCTCTCTGAAATCAATAAAAATATATTTTTAAAAACCAGAAAATGATTCTGGGAACTTTTTGGAAATATGACGGGATGACAATCATGTGCAGCTGGTGAGTGAAGCCGGCCCTGGCATGGCTGCCTTTCGGGAAGACCTCCCACAGAGCCCTCGAGTTTCGAGGATTACTCAGATGGTCGCAAGTACAGACTAGGGATTGGCTGTCAGCAAGCAGGCCAAGTACTGACTTGGAGCCTAACCTGAAGTTCCATGTTAGAAAAAGTGTCCCCCACAGCATGGCTCCCAGGAAGAACAAGCTAGCAGCAAGGCACCCCATCTGACTGCACTTTCTTGTCACTCTTGCCCCAAACCGGACGTGCTAGGTTTGGGACGTGGCCGGGGGAGAGGGTCCCTCTGGACTCTGCCGCTGCTTTTCCCTCTGCTCCCCGCACCGAGCCCGAGTGGGCATCCAGAGAGCCTACTGACACATCTGGGACCCGGACCCCGCCTCAGTGATACTCCAGATACAATCCCTCTGGGGCCGGCAGCACATGCCAACCAAGTCCCAACCAGTTTATTAGTTTAACCAAAAGGTAAACAGACAGACGATGGAGATGCAGAGAGACAAGCATGCGAGCAGCTAAAGGCATGACCCGGCTGTCCACCAGGAAACAAGTTTAAGACATTTTCAAGTGGCATTAAATAAATGAGGCTACGTTTTATCTACTTGGAATTTCCATGGTCTTTTAAAAAAGGAAAATATATTTGTACATTGCAGTATATAAATCTAGACTCTACATGTACAGTATAAATACACAGGGCGAGCACATGGGCACACGTGTCCCGGTAGCTGCACTCGAAATGAGGCCGGCAGTTCTCTACTTCCTCTTTGACCTCCAGACCAAGAAATCCAGGCGGAGGCTGCGTTGACTCCAGTGTCCATGCTGTCCAGCACCCTGGCCATCTCCTCCCAGCACAGGGGCACAATGGGACAAGCCTCGCAATCAGAAGAAAGTGCTTTCGACCAGCTGGAACCCGGTCGGTCCTTGCGCTGCATGGACTGGTCTCGTAGGAAGGTCTAGAGCAGTGGTTCTCAACCTTCCTAATGCCGCGACCCTTTAATACAGTTCCTCATGTTGTGGTGACCCCCAATTTCATTGTTATAAATTGAACATAATTAAAGTGATTAATCACAAAAACAATATGTAATTATATATGTGTTTTCCGATGGTCTCAGGCGACCCGTGAAAGGGTTGTTCAACCCCCAAAGGGGTCGCGACCCACAGGTTGAGAACCGCTGGTCTAGAGGAATGGTGACGCCTTCCCGGCTCATTCTTTGGTCCACTGCCCCCGTCTCTACACTTTTTCTGGTGTTTCTTACATATTTCATAGCCATTTACGTAGCATAAATCTCACATAACCTTTGGGAGCCGTCTTACAGGATTAGGGAAAAAAATGAAGCTCCGTACTACAATCTACACTTCATGTGTGGTTTCGTTCTCTTTATTTTTGGAATGAAATCTGGTATTTTGAGAAATTTTTTTTAAAAAGGACAACATTCTGAAAGTGCTTCTTACACATGTCAACATCTCAAATATGGCTTTTTAGTTCAAACCCCAGCACAGCTCAGATTTGGAATGGAGAGGTTGATGGTGTTACTAGAGACCAAAAAAAAAAAAAAAAAAAAAAAAAAAAAAAAAAAGTCACTTAGCAGGAACGCTGTGATAGCAAGAGTGGGGACCTAAAAAAACAAAAAACAAAAACCTCATTGATTCCATGTGGAAGAATGTACCTCTTTAGAAATGCTTTAGGTGACACGCGCAGCCCGCTTCTCTCCCCATGAGGAGGCACTTTAATGCTACAAGTTAAACGTAGAACAGGACACAGCTGCCAGCAGGGAACACCTTCCCAGGGGCTGCTAATGGCGCAGTCGCTGCTTAGAAATCTTTCACAGGCTCAAAATGATCAAATGAGAGTCTAACGCAGGAGAACTTTCTACACCTGAGGAACAAATTGCACATAGTATGGAGGTGCCGCCACCCAGATGCAAAAGGCTCCAGACACAGAGCTTTCCATGCAAAAGGCAATCGGAAAAGGCCCCCCGGTTACCAAAGACCATGGCTACTTGTGCAGTGAGGACTGTGATGTGCGAGTTAGGGGGAAACAGACATCAAAACGGGCTCACGTTGATTCCAGAAGTGTCTTGACGCTGGACTAGTGGGTCGGTTGGGCCTCCCTGCCTCCCTGGAGCCGAGGAGACGGGATGAAGGCAGAGGTCGGCCGGGGAAGCCACGTGCTCATCCAAACCCTTTCCCAAGCGGCCTCTCATGGAACCCGTGGCACTGCAGCCTCTGCAGCTGTTCTCTCCTGGTGGCACTTAATCGGGAAAGCCCTCCTCTCCCTGTAAAACGGTGTGGGCTCCTCATAATACTGGCACGAGGACTACTCTGCATTCCTGGGACTGGATCCACTTACTTGGCAGGTAGGAAACCGGGTTCTCAGTTCCTTCTATTTCCCTGTAAAAAGTGACCTCAACTCCCCAGGCCATTGTGCAAATTTGTTTCTCCACAGTCCAGAATATCCTCTAAGTCCCTCATGTATTCTCACATACACACATACATACCAAATATGTGTTATATGTATTTATAAATGTGGGTAATTTTGCATTTCAGTCTCAAATTGGTCAAAGAGGATCAGTGAATCGTCCATTCTTTCATTTCAGATTCATCTCCAATCTCCCCACGGCGCCTATCACACCGCAGGTACTCAATAAATAGCTGTTGGCTTCACCAATGATCCTCTAACACTGGATGGTAGCTGCACTCACCACGGCCTGTCCTTAGCCCCTCTCTGCTGTGGGCAAGGAAGGGGCCGGTAGTCCCTCCCTTCAGAGGGTGATTTTGCTGTGTCTGTTGCTCCAGCAGCCCCGTTTAGCTGTCCTGGGCAAGGTCAAGCTCGTCCGGCTCCGCAGTTTCACTGGGTCTTCCGTGGAGTTCTTTTTGCGTAAAATGAAGTCAAAGTTCACTTGGCTGTTCATGGCGTAGAAGACGTTTGCCGAGTCTGGGATCACGAGTTCTAAAACAGAGGAGCGAGAGAGGCAGTCAGCTCGCGCAGGTCAGCCCAGCACCGACAGTGGCCGGGGCAGAGTTTGCCCAGAAACAGGCTGGGACTATGGCCCTCAGTCCTGGGAATGTGAATTGAACCAGACAATGACCTCCTCCCCCCAAGAAAAGAGGTTCTCACAACTTCTTAATCCCAATTTTAAAAAACTAAGTGCAAATAGGGGCTTAGAAATTCAGTTCAAGTGCAATGTTCTTTAACTGGAGGAAGGTTCTACAGGAGACAGAGTCCAGGTGGAGTTAAACGACATTCCCAAGATCACAACTCAGTAAGCATGAGAACTGGGACCAGAACCCAGGCCTCCCTCCTCCTGTATTACTACTCCAATATGCAGCTTTTCTTGAGACTGAGAGGATCTAATGACATGGGGTAGGGGGGAGGGAGGAAGTATAAACTCTACAGTGTTTTCCACAACTCTTTTTTGTTGGACTATCAAAACATTTTTTGAAGCAATCCCTAATCCAACCAGTATTTTATTCCTTGTGAGGTCCTGCTTCATCATGAGCTTGCATTTTAATATTAAACAGCATCATATAGGACAGTGTATATCTGGTAATGTGTAAGCTATTGTCTATTTCAATGATTCCCAACTACACAGCTGCAATTTCTGAACAAGGATTATTCCAAGTGTGATATGAAATTATCCAGCAAAGTTATTTTAATTCTTTTTTCTTTTTAAAAGAAGGTATATACTATTTAGCACTCAGAGGAAATGGGTGTCTAAAAAAACCAAACAGGAATACAAAAGGTAAACTGTGCAAGTGTAGCTTCGTGGCAGTGGATGGGGAGGCATCTGATTGTGGGTCTGGGCTAAGTCAACCTGTGTGAACTTCAAACACGGAGACTCTACAGCAAGACTGACACAATCAGGTTCTAGGCGACTCGGGTGGATGTTGCACAAATGTTTCATGAAGAAAAACTCCCTTAAAGTGTTTCCAATCTCCTGCCCACATATTCCCAAGGACCAAGGCCTCAGGAGATCAAGCAGCCGGACCAAGACCGCGCAGCGGTGAACAAAGCTGGGCCCAGCCTGCACGCTGGGATTCCTGGATCTTCAGACCCACCGGCCTCACCTTAGTGTTGTTCTGTTGGTAACATGGTAGAACTCAAGAGACCACTTTGAGGCCTAGAATTTTAACTGAAAGTACATTAAACCATATCTTACAGCTGAATGAGTGAGAACATTTCTAAGAGGTAGCTGAGAAAGAATTTTCCATGAGCTTTAGTCTTCCATCTCTAAGAATAGGTACTACTAACTTGGGCCATTCTCTGGGTTCAAGGTACAGCCCTGGGTGACTGGTTGGTCAAATGGAGTATGACCAGCTGCTCCCTTCCCACACCCCGGCCTGTAGAATTCTCCTTTGCCCTTCCAAGGGCTGGTCGAAGACATTCGCACTGGTCAGCGTGGGGTCTGTCAGCTGTATCTGCTGCTCCTCTGGACTTACAACCCCAATTCAAATGAGCAAACAGACACATTCAGGGTGATTGTTTGCTCAGAGTTTTCATAAAAGGAATTTTTTAAAATAATGGGTTCTAAGCATATTGAAGTATGTCATAGTTCATCAATTTTTTTGTTTCAAGAAATGTGAGCGAAAGACCCTTAGATGCGGGTGTTAGAAGCTTTTGCTACTTGAAGGTCAAACATGAATAAAGATAATGGCTCAGTTGGGAGTCCCATGCGCCGAAGGGTTGCCAGTTCAATTCCTGTTCAGGTTACATGCCCTGATTGTAGGCTTGATCCCTGGTGAGGGGTGTGCGGGAGGCAGCCGATCAATATTTCACTCTCACATCAATGTTTCTCTCTCTCCCTCTCTCTCTAAAAATCAATAAAAAATCTTTTTTTAAAAAAAGGTAAACTGAAAGACAAACTTATAAGCTTCTCATAAATGATTAACTGAAACAATGATAAATGATTACAGAAACTGCTACATTTCAGGTTCACACACAACTTAGACACACATTATTGGGTAAAGGAGATGTGTGGCCATCTGCACAGACCCAACAGAACCCCCAACTATCCCCACCTCCTGACATAAGATGAGAAGTTTACAAAGAATGGGTAGTAGGAATGCTCAGCAAATAACAGGGTTGGGGAGGGGGTGGGTAGCCTGAGACACTTAATTCTACAAGAGAGGTGATGGCAAGGTTCCCCACGCAACTCCACCTTTGCACAATTAAAAACCCCACTGATTCAATTTTTTAAAGGTACCCATTTTCTTTCTTCTAAAACTGGGGCAACCTGCGTGAGGAAGCGGGAGAAGGAGCTTGCGCCCACCTTTGTCCTCCGAGATGACCTGCACCAGCTCGTACTCCTCAGCTGGGTCCGCGTCCAGGTTGTGCTTCAGCATCGCCCTCTGGATCACAGCGGGAGTCTTATCCTGGCTCGTCAGCTGAAAGGCAACGAAGTGGTGTGCAGAGTACTTAGCCTCCTGTCTCCTGAAAGAGTTCTCCGGCCCCCTTATTCTTGCTGTCTTGTCCTTTCCAGGAGAAATGGCCCAGGGGAGTGAGAACAGGACCAAGAGCCAGAACTTCTGGGCTCTCGTCCTGGCTCCAGCCTTAGTAGACAAGGGATGATGGGCCCTCTACTCTCAGTCACCTACTCCCTGAGTCACAGGGTCCCCCTGTTAACAGAGAGAACGAATGCCTTGCTTATCTCCCTCGCACTGGTTGAGGTTCCACCAAAATGATCCTTATCTGCTGAGCTGCTGCTATGGCACCGGTTACAACCTGTGGGCCAGAAATGGCCTGTTCTGCACACCAACCATTTCAAAAAGCACAGTGGCCCTATGACCCAGCAATCCTACTCCCAGGTATCACCAAGAGAAATGAAAACATATGTCCACAAGAGCACATGTACACAAACGTTCATAGCAGATTTACTCGTAATAGCTAAAAACTGGAATCAACCTGAATCTCCTTCAACAGGACTTTAGGGAATGGATAAAGAAATGATCCTATGTTCCCAATAGAACATTAAGGCAACACGGGGGATGAATCTCTACATCACGTTGAGCCAAAGTAACCAGACACAGCAGATTACATGCTGCAGGAGTCAACTAGCCTGTGGTGTTAGAAAACTAACTTCAATTAACCTTAACTTTAACCAGGTTAAGAGGGGATTGACAGGAAAGGGCACAAAGGAATTTTTGAAAGGATGAAAAAAGATTCTTTATCTAGACTTGGGGTGGTGGTCACATACATAGTCATAGACATGGACATTGGCATGGACATAGACACAGACAGAAATAGAGAATAGAATAGAGAATTCTCACAATTCAAAGAACTGAACACAAGATTAAGAGGGGATTGACAGGAAAGGGCACAAAGGAATTTTTGAAAGGATGAAAAAAGATTCTTTATCTAGACTTGGGGTGGTGGTCACATACATAGTCATAGACATGGACATAGACACAGACACAGACAGAAATAGAGAATAGAATAGAGAGTTCTCACAATTCAAAGAACTGAACACAAGAGCTGTGATTATAATTGTTTGTAAATCATATTCCAATAAAAGTCAGTTTCTAAATGTTTAAAAATAATAAATCTAGCACTTAAGTGTAAGTAAAGTTTCCCCTCACCACCAATTCTGACTTTGTCCCCTTTATCTCTGCCCATCAGCCGCCCGCTTGCAGGGTGCTCAGAAATGGCCAGTCGGCACACCGAGGGCTGACTCATGTACCATCCCTTGAGTGATTTCTTTAAATATGACAGAAAGCAAATGGAAACACAAATTATTCTTACTTAAAAATAAAAGCTGTTCTCACCAGGAGGTAAAAGGAGAGACAACCACAAAGACAAAACAAACAACGACGTCTAAAGTCCTCCAGAAAACTGTGTCATTGTGAGCCCAAGGACGGCAGGGCCCAGATGTCTCCCTCTAGTGAGGGCAGCAGCTGGTATCTGCGACTCAATAAACAACATGCCCTACAACGGGGTCCTTGTAGGTGACAGAAACTTTGCACATTTGTCCGTTACCAAAACATCTGGCATCTCCATTTCCGAGGAGAAGTAAGTGTACACAAAAGCTTACAGGAGGAAAATACGCTGTTGGATGGTCTGAAGGAAATGCTCCCACAGCTGAGTCCCAGTGGAGGAGGAGCATGAAGCCCAAGGAGAGAGGACACCACATGAGGATGGCATGTTGGACAAAGACGGTTGTCAACTTGAAACCTACAGCCAGGCTACCCTTACCTTCTTTACCTTAATCTTCCCCAGGTGAGTCCAAAAGAAGATGGCATAGGCAAGGGCTTTCCTTGGGTGATTAATACTTTGTACCATAAAAACTACGGAGGGAAACTGAAGATCACAATTAGTATTAACAGCTCAGTCACGCAGCCGACCTTACCTTCTTTACCTTAATCTTCCCCAGGTGAGTCCGAAAGAAGATGGGATAGGCAAGGGCTTTCCTTGAGTGATTAATACTTTGTACCATAAAAATACGGAGGGAAACTGAGGATCTCAATTAGTATTAACAGCTCAGTCACGCAGCCGCATGCCGATGTACTGAACCGGCACCATCCAGTAGTTATACATAATGAGCCACATTTGTAATTTTAAATATCTAGTAGCCCCATTAAAAAAAAGTGGCTTAAAAGAAAAATTTATTTAAATAATATATTATTTAATCCAATACACTCATGAACCGGCACCATCCAGTAGTTATACATAATGAGCCACATCTGTAATTTTAAATATCTAGTAGCCCCATTAAAAAAAGTGGCTTAAAAGAAAAATTCATTTAAATAATATATTATTCAATCCAATACACTCCAAGTATTATTTCAGCATATAATCAATATAAAAATTGTTAATGAGATAGTTTACATCTTGTTTTTGTACTAAGTCTTCAAAATCTGGTGTCTAGCCTGACCAGTGTGGCTTAGCGGTTGAGCATTGACCTATGAACCAGGAGGTCACGGTTCAATTCCTGGTGAGGGCGTCAAGGCACAATACCCAGGTTGCAGACTCGATTCCCAGTAGGGGGCATGCAGGCAGGAGCTGGTCAATGATTCTCTCTCATCATTGATGTTTCTATCTCTCTCTCTCTCTCTTTCACTCCCTTCCTCTCTAAAATCAATAATATATATGTACATAAATATATATGTATATTTTTAATCTGGTGTCCATTTTATACTATTCCCATTTCAAATGTTTAATTTCTACCCATAGCTAGTGGCTACTCCACTGAATGAAGCCATGTGCAATGATGCTTGGGTGTCACCTCCATGCACCTGAAATAAGGACTTAAACAATTCCCTGTGCCCCTTCCCTGAGGTTAGTTTTCTAACACCACAGGTTGTGTAGCCTGTTTGTGAAAGAACAGACTCCTAGAGGATGCAATCTGTGTCTGTTTCTTTGGCTCAAAATGATATTTTAGAGATTCATTCACAGTGTTGTATGTATCACTTCTTAGTTCTTTTTAGTTCAGAAACACCCTACATTTGCTGAGGGGAAACTTACTTCTCTGGTAGGCATGTGAATAAGCTGCTGAAAACACAATAACATGATGACCGGGGCTTCCTGGCAGTTCTCCTACCTTCCCAACGAGGCTCCTGGACCAGCCCCTCCCTTACTACTGAGAGTTCTGTCTCAGGCTACACTCACTCTCCCATGACATAGCCACCCAGCAGGGCTGCATGGCTCCCAGTATTCGACTCCAGTACCAACCCGTATCTCTGACCAACTACTAGACAGTGCCATCTGGATAGCCTACCAGTACCTCCCATTTCAATGCTCCCAAACCTCCTCCTCCAGGAGTTCATTCCTCACTTGACAGGACCACCAGTCACCAAGCTGCCTGGAGAGCCCGAATCCTCCCTCTTCCCCATTCCCACAACAGTAACCAAAAGCTGAGAAATTAATGAATGGATTCTACAACTCTACCTCATAAAAATATTTTTAAAATTCATATCATCTCCAATCACATGACCATCATCCAAGCCCTCATCGTCTCCCACATGGAATATGATGGCAGCTTCCAAACTTGCTTCCCCACCTCGGTCCCACCCCTGCACCCCAGCATCAAGACTCCACAATCCCAGTTACTTTTTTAATGACTAAATCTGATTGTGACTTAAGAGCCTTCAATAACACCCTATTGCCTGTGGGACTATCACACACTCCTTCATGTGGGCCTGGGGCCTTTTATGATCTAATCTCATCTCTCTTAGAGTGGTTAAAACATTTTGAATAATGTTTTACTATCTCCCATTTGATTGTAAGTTCCTCAAAGACAAAAATGTCTCATTCATCTCCATATCCTCAAATCCTTGTCCAACGACTGGTACACAACCAAGTTCAGTAAATACTGTTGATTCAATGAATGCCTTAGTAAAGCTTTTCTTTAGAATGTTAGAAGATAGTTGGCTCCGTATCCCTTGTTATATTCAGAGCTGAGCTTGTGAGCATTCAAAATGCCCTCAGAGAAGACAAGTGATGAAGCTGAGATATAGGATGTATTGAGGGGTTTCATAGCAAAGGAGACCTGCTTTTCCATCTACGATATTTCCTATAAACTAGAGTCTATTCTTGTGATAAACACACCAGACCTGACACACATACACACCAGGAGAGGCTCTGTGTTCCAAAAAGACTGCCTTCATTCAAAGTGCTTTTGGGACTGTGCTCAAAAATACAGTCTGTATGAGAGCCTCAAGAAGGTCAGTCTCATTTATCTTAAACAGTTCCTCGTGGACTCACACTGTGTTTCCAGCTTGATCATCCACTTTACTAAGTTTAATTCCAAATAACTGAAAGAAAAATTCACCGCCATGGAGGACATTGCTAAGACTGCATGGCCACTCAATTAGCACCCAGACATGGAACCCTCAGGAAGACTCCCAAGAAGGTGTGCAGCAGCGGTCTCCCTGGCATCCAAGTAGACATTTCTGGAAAGGATGGCACTGACCCGGGGAATAAACCTTAGCAAATTTTAAGATGTAAAAATCATCCTATATG
Source organism: Myotis brandtii (assembly GCF_000412655.1). NCBI lineage: Eukaryota > Metazoa > Chordata > Mammalia > Chiroptera > Vespertilionidae > Myotis > Myotis brandtii. The sequence goes on along the minus strand of NW_005353497.1, from coordinate 46,861 downwards.
CACTGTGAGAAAGTAGATATTTAGATACTAGAGGCCTGATGCACAAAAGTCGTGCAAGAATAGGCCTTCCTGCCCCTGGCTGCTGGCACCAGCTTCCCCCTGGCACCCGGGACCCGGGCTTCCCTCCAGCCGCTGGCAGGCACCCGGGACCCGGGCTTCCCTCGCAGCCCTAGCTTCGTCTGGAAGGATGTCCGGTCTAATGAGCATAATACCCTTTTATTATTATAGATATGCATCGTTGGTGTATGCCCAGGGAGGTCTAGGAACTGATCCTTTGGCACATACTCATTTTCTGTGAACGTGTATGTATATGCTATTGGCACATATTTTGGGGTGTGGGCCTGGGCGCCTCACCATGATGCTCTTGTACATGTTGCCGTTGTTGTCCTCTACACTGATGCGGATTATGCAGGTGTCTTCGTTCTGCTGGTTGTAAACGGGAGGCAGCACAGTCGAGGTAATGGAGGTCACGGAGACGGAGCGCTTGTGGATCTTGGGGTTGTTGTTGCAGGTCGGAGGGGAGGAGAGGGGGTTGATTAAGGACGACATCCCTGAGGAATTTGTGTCCATGGAATGGATGGAGGAGCATGACGAGGACGACTCGGAGAGCTGGAAGAGTAAACACACCCCAAAGTAAATGGAGCGTTAGAATCTTGGCCGACAGTGCGCTTCACAATTCTCAGAGCCCAGTTGTTGAGACTAGTACATTTCCGCTCTTTCCTCCACACAGCCCACAGCACACGTGTGTCTTGTCTCTGCTGTGAGCACCTCCTGGGCAGATGCCTGTCAGTGACTCAGTACTTGACCTGATCGCTCTGCATCTGTGTGAGGCAAGGGGGCGCTCTCATTCCCCCTTAGCAGCTGCTCTTAAGGACGTCAACCAGCAGGTGGCAGCAGATACCAGAAGCTGGAGGCAATAGGGGCTCCCGCAGGAAGTTGGAAAACCTGACAGGGCAGAGGAAAGAGTCACCTGGGGTTTTTCCAGCCCCACTAGCCCTGAGCAGGAATGATGCCCGACATGCATTTCCATCCTGACTCCACTTCGCCATCAGATTGCATAGCAGGAGATAAATGTTCTTATTTTTAGAAGATTCTAAGAGGAGGAGTACATTTTACTGCCCTACATGTACTATTAGTCCTAAAAAGGCCTCTGGAGGTCACCCGGCCCATTCCCTTTCTACTGCTGAGGAACCTGAGGCCAGAGAGAAAACTGGTGACAGTACCGCCTGGACATGCTCCCAAGTTCCCTGGTGCCCGTGGTCAGGTTCACAGAGCCACGGCATAGCCATCGCATAGCCAGGGCCCAGTCTGCAGCTGGTGATGGCGCAGTGACTGAACATAGTACCCATCACCTCGGTGACAGTTATCATGTGAGGCTGGGATGAGCTTGCACATGTCTTGTGAACAAAACGCACTGTAGTGATGAGTCAGAGAACATGTGACTTACCCGAGGGCACACAGCCCGTGAGCGGCTCACCACTTTCCACATTTGCTTCTAGAACCAACTGTACACATTTCCATGTTGCATATCAAGAATAATTAAGGAGTGAGATGCTATGTTCATGAGCTTTTCTAATTAACGACACCGTTTTCCTGTGTGCAATACCAATTACCAAAAAAATATAGGATGCCCCAAATTCACAAGGTGGTGTTCCAAAAAGTCATTGCATTGAATCATTTTAAATATCAACTTGTATTGTACAAAAATACAAGTAATCTCTCAGAATGAGTTAAGCCAATCATCCTATCAAATAACCTGGACGTCCTTTAAAAAATAAGTGACATTAATTTATTTCATACCAGTCTACCTTTCCATGGAAACAGAGCTCCAGGAATTTAGTTTTCTGATTACCTGGTTTCCAAGTAAAATGGAGTCTACTCCATTGTATTTCCCATGGACTTCCTCCTATGGCATAAACATACATTAAATTCTGCATGGTCAGTTTAATTAGAGCCCAGCAAGCTGATGTTTCAGCTCTGAAATGCAGGCGTCTTACTGTGGATCCATCATAATATGGTTTAGTTACATTTTTTCCTTATGCTCCCTAGTGAATGAACGAGGGGCTCGGTGTGAGGCTGGCCGATGGTGGGTAGTCAATAGGCTCACTCTGCCTGCAGGTGTACCTCACCGGAGCCGAGAAAGCCCATTTTCCAGTTACTGGTTCAGTTTCATCACCTTCTTTTTCCTTCATATAAATCTACTGTCCTTTGTTCGATTTTCCATGATCTCAATGTCATTTACAATTCAGGTAAAGCCTGGGAGGTAAAGCTGGGTTACAGCAGCTATAAACAGACCTCCCGAGGAGCCCCATCTTCTTACTGAGGATTTACTCTGAGGGGCAAGTGTGAGAATAAATGTTTGGAAATTGTGATCAAGGAAGTGAAGACGGGAGGGGATTACACTTCACTAAAAAGCCAGTGGGGAAGGCAGAGTGCCAGCTTGGAGGCTGCAGCATCGCGGAGCAGGAGGGGCTGTGGAGGTCACCGGGGCAGCTCTGAATTGAGCAAGACAACTGAGGCCTTTCCATTAGCTTCCAGGGATGCTGAAGCCTAGCAACTACTTGCATCCAATTCAATGACTCATTTTTAAACCTACAGAAATTCATGACTCGGAGCCAGGTTCATCCAAAGAATAAAAATGTCTGACTCATGCGAGAAATTGAAGCACCAGGGTGATCAGGGAGACAAAAAGGAATGAAGCAAGGGGTGAGCAAAGGACACACGGGGCTTCGGTGGCGTTTGAGAAGGGATGACCTGGACCTACGCGCATGTCCATTGCAGCAACAGGTGCAAATGAGATTCTGTCTCCCTCCTGACCGGGCAGAAATCCCACAAAGATGTGGGCGATACCTCAGTTGTCACTTCTGCACAATGTCCATCATCTGAAAAGGGGCCTACAAACCATAAAGGCCTGTCCGAAGGTGAATGAGACTTCACTCCAGACGGACAGACACAATGCTGCAGGTCAAGGTCATGGAGATGGATCACGCCCCTGGCTTAGGAAAAATGCCCGAGAAATAGCTGCAGGTGTTTGCAGAGACTTTCCTCACAATTTGGACAATGTTCTCTGGATTCCAAAACAGGGAGGTGAGAAACCCAGCTGGGGCAGCACCGGAGTCATCTCGGTGATGGGCCCAGAGCATGGTGTCCCCCTGCACTGGCCACTTTGTGACAAGGGCACCTGAGGGTCCCGGGTCGCTGCTGCTGCTTGGAACACGATGTGGAAGAGCACACAGACCCCCTTGCACAGTGGGTGTAACAAAATGAAGGACTGTTAGTGACACCCCACCTCGCTGGCCTCAGCATAACCCAAGGGCCAGAAGTCACTTACATAGCAAGAGTGTCTGGCCCTAAACCTACCAAAATGGTGCAAATTCTAGTCACATCAAAGTGGATGCCTTTCTTTCTAGCTCAATGACCAATAACTGAAGCAGATCTGTGTAAGATTACGATGGATCGTTGGTTTTCATTTATTTATGCAACGTGGAAACGGAAATCCTCTCTGGGAATTTTTTATCACCTCTCATCACTTTCCTTTTGTGGGGAGCATGGTAGATGGTATCATTGTTACCAATTCCTTACCCTCCTCTGCATCCATGCCCTTTGCTCTGTGACTCCTCAGTTTCTCCCACTAGAAGTGGAATATAGTTCCCTGCCTCGTTTACTTATGTGGGATTTGGCCACATGATTTGCTTTGGCCAATAAAAAGGTAGATGTGATCCAGGTGAAGGCTTACTGTGTACTTACGGGGTTGGGATTGCCCGCTTATCCATCTGTCTTAAGCCATTACTCCAAAAAGAATGGAAGGCGGACAGAGCAGACCTGGACCAAACCCATGGCCTAGGGCCAAGCCCAACCCCAAGCAGCCAGCCTGCTGTGCATGACAGAGAATAAATGGCTGTTGTTTTAAGCACCGGGTTTTGAAGTGCTTTGCTATTTGATATTACTGTGGTAACAGGTTGGCTGAGACCAGGTATGACATCAAGAAGCTGACAGATCTCTGTCTCCAGACTTTTTGCTCCTTCTAGAAAATCCTACATCTCCTCCATAAAGTGTAGCCCGGGTTACAGGCTACAATCCTTCAGCTGCCTCTGGGGGTGGGTACGGGACAACATTTCAAAAGCTAGAGACATACACCGACCAGCTCCTTGCTTTTGGACCTGTGTCTGTAAGGAACGAGTCCCCAGCTAGAACTCCACTTTTGACACCTATTAAAAACATGACTTTCCAAATACTGTGGAGTGATAAACCTGAAAACAGACATTCCTCATGTGGCAAACACTAGGTCGGGTGCCGGAATTAGGAATTAGGCGGCGGGATTAAGGCTGTACCTTTTTTTGAGGCTCATCGGGTGTGTCCAAGGGAGTGATGGAGCCCTCCTCGGCCTCGGAGTGGTTGGACTCGCAGGAGGACACACTCACGGAGTCCATGCTTTCGCCAGAGCTCCCGCTGGCCGTGGACTTGGGCTGCTCTTTGCTGGGAGTGCTACTGGTGATAATGTCCGACCCCAGGAACAGGCTGCAGAAAACACAATGCCAGGCGTTTGGCTCTTACAAAGCTGGAATCCGTGATCGAGCAAATATTTTTGGGTTAAAGCCTTGATGTTTTCTCCATCTTTTGTGCTCTGTCCTTATTATTTTAGGAAAACATTTGCTACAAGGTTTCTAACAGATCATAGTAAATATCTTGTTCCAGTAGATTATTTCCAACCTCAAAGAACACACAGATTGCTTAGCTGGACCCAGGGCCATGTTAATCTGAGGTCTTTCTAGGTCAAGGGTTCTTCATTTTTTTTTAACAGAATCAAAATCCCATCATCAGACGAACTCCGTGTGGGTGAAGAAGGCTGGCCCTGGAGCTCTAGCTGGGAACTCATAGACAAAAAACCAAGGAGGCAGATTCTGTTTCCTACAAGTTGATGAACTGTAATATCTAAATCCCTTCACTATAAAACAACTCGATAAGAAACATTACAAAACCTTTTTAAAGTTAGGCATGTGAGATAGTAGGGAAAAATCCCTCAAGGCCAGAGAGGAAGGGAATTGAAGCCAGAGCAGGTGAGCTGGTCTTGCAGCTGCTCTGGGTGGGAAATGGGAGGTGCCAGCCTCGGCAAACGAGGGGCATGGGTTTAGCACATACACAGCCCCAGAGGTGAGGCAGGGAGTGGGAACTGAGACCCCTTCCACACAGACAGGACCCTCAAAGGGCTGCATCCTTAGGAAAAGATGGGCTAGAACAACATCTTCCTGTTGGTGCAGGAAGACAGCGGGGCAGCTTCTGTCTCTGTCTGAGCTTGGGTGAAAGAAAAGTGTCTGGAGCCCGGCCAGCGTGGCTCTGTGGTGGAGCATCGACCTATGAACCAGGAGGTCACGGTTTGATTCCTAGTCAGGGCACATGCCCAGGTTGCAGGCTCGATCCCCAGTGTGGGGCATGCAGGAGGCAGCCAATCAATGATTCTCTCTCATCATTGATGTTTCTATCTCCTTCTCTCTCCCTCTCCCTTCCTCTCTGAAATCAAGAAAAAGAAAAAGAAAAGAAAAACGTCTCTCCAGAAATCATATGTGATCTTAGAGTTGCTACCTAAGCACTCTAGGAACTCTCTGGACAGTAATACTCCTGAAGAAACTAGAATTTTAAATATATACATACATGTACATATTTCTGGAGAAATAAACCTTCAACCCAGGCTGCAGAGAATTCTCTGATAAAAATGAGCTCACAACACAAAATTGTAAAATAGATACAAGAAAGCATCCTACCAAAGGTTCTTCCAGCTGTGCAACTTGATGAGGCCATTCTATTTGTAAAGGTTCATTCTACCTCAATACCTGGCATCTCCGGCCTTCAAACAAGGCACCCCTCCCCGTAACGCTCCAAAAGACTCTCCAACCTCTTTGAATGAGTGAACCACTGAATGTAGGGAGAACAAAAAAGGACATTTTCCACCTTTGTATAAGTGCTAAGGTCATAAAATCTTTTGAAAACGCATGCAAACACCCTAATATGTACAAGAAATAAGTTGGGGGCATGTGACCTCTTTTATTCATAATAAACGTGCAAAGTCAACGACGATTACCAAGGATTACACCTGAGCATCTCGGCAAGATCCCACCATGAGACGGCTATAGAGAGCTCTCACCACAGGGCTCTGGCCCGACAGTCCTGCCTCCCCTGGACTTCACACGGGTCCTCACAGAGATTCTTGCCAGTGTTTTGCAGAGATAGGACCCGGGGACGCTAGCGCACCCGGCACAGTAAGAACGCACACTTGGGCTGGAAGGAATGTGAGAGAAGCAGGAATAGAAAGTGAGTGTGCAGTGGCAGCTACCAAGGACAGGGGAGAACAGCAAGTGGGCAAAGGATGCAGCGCTTAGGATGATCTACCTGTGTTGAAAGCCCCAACTCCTTGTGCAGCAGAGGGGACAAGAGGCCCTGCATTCCTCCCCTCACCTATCAAGGAGCCTGATTCCTTGTGCAGGTGTCCATCTTACCAGCTGACAAGGCCTGGTCAGGCCTTTGCGTTATCTCAGAAGAGAACTCCTTCTCCCCCATGACCGCAGCAATGAAAACATAGCAAGAGACTGTGGAAAATTCCAAGAGGTGAATCTAAAAGCTCAAAAATCTAGCATTTAGGAGGGCCAGGGTAGACATCCCGACAAGGAGAGAGGTTTGGCAAGACGACAGGATTACCTTAAAAATGCTTTCTATAAAATCACATGTTCCGCCCTAATCCTCAAAAGCCTCTTATCACCTGGTATCAGGTAGAAAGAAGCCCGAGAGGCTTCTGATAGCGGGAGATCACGCCATCCACGCCCAATAGGGGCTGCATATGTCACACTGGGAAAAAGACAATAACAAGTCCATGCGCTGTCCCTACCGATGTGACTCACTGAGGCCGGTGGAGAGACTGCCAGGGAGTACCAAACACTCACGAACAGAAATTTACACGATTAAGTCACTGGGAGAGTTGGGATGTGTCAGGTCACTCTGCCACGAAAACACTGTCCAATGTTACAAATGCTGTTCTGGCTTGGCCCTGGCCAAAGCAGATGTGTCACTCAAAAGATCAGACACAGGTATATGTCTTTTAAAGAGAGGGAGGTCTGGGTGTGTGGCGCAGAGGAGTAGAGCGAGCGGGAAAGATGAGGACAGAGGTGTGGGACAGCTGGGCGGGGCTGGGGAGATGCTGCAGACCCTCAAGAGTCCTGAGGGCCATGTCAGACTCCGGATTTTACTGAAAAGGAGACGGGTAGGAAGTGAGCCACGGAGGGCCTCTCCCGTGCCTGGATCTGAGCTGAGCATGCAGCCCTGAGTATGATGGACAGGCTCCTGCTTCTGGTGGTTTACATTCCCCTGGAAGGAACATCCAGTGCAACTGGCAGGGGTGGGGTAGACAGCAACGTTAGAGAGGGTGCTCTCTCAGGCGGTAACACTTTTGCCAATATTAACGCAGAGAAAGAGCACGCTAGGCCAAAGGAACAGCTACTGCCAAGCCCGGTGAGGCTGAAGGGGGCTGGAAGACGGCGAACTACATGGAGCGTCGGATGAGAGGAAGGTGGTCAAGAAGGTTGGGGAAAGATCGTGCAGGGCCTAGTGAACTAGGATAAGGAGTTCGGGTGCTACCTTAAAAGAAAACCCTGGAGGTTTTAAGCAAGGAAATGATAGAACCTGGTGTACACTTTAAGGGACTCCAGACTATGTGGATTGCTGGGGCCAGAGAGGGGCAGAAGCTGGGAAAGGTGTTGCTGGTGCTCCAGGTAAGAGATGAGGGTGGTTTGTACCAGGCAGAACAGAGAAGAATGAATAGATTTAGAAAATATACACAGTGAGTTCATGACAGAAATCAGCTATATAACAAGTCAGTGAACGGTCCTTCACTTTTGCCCTGGCTCAGGGCGTCTGTGTTGAATACCCTTCCTCTCCCCTATTCTCACGGGGCCCCTTGAGGCCCCCGGACCCTGCGTGACACTCACAGGCTGAGCCTCTTCACCATGCTCTTCCGAGGCTTGGGCGAGGTGGCGCTGGCATCCGGAGCTGCTTCCACCTCACAGGACAGGGCGTAGCTGGGGAAGAGAAGGGAGCGCGAGGTCAGGGCTTGGCAACTAAAGAGGTTGAAATTCACGTGATTTGCTGGTTTTATTTTAGAGGAAGGTTCTGATTACTCAACATAAAGATATGTACCATGTTGTTCTATCACACGTGTCAGAGGGCACTGACTCAATGACCAGATCTTACAAATTTACACATGTGCCTCCTCCCAACATCCCCCACTGGCATATAGACTGAGGCCGGTTAGTTCCACATGCCCCACATACGTGGATGTGTGCTTTGTAGCACCATCAAAGGCTGACTCCATTCTGTTTCCTGATCATTCTCCTCCCACTGCTAAGCCCGGGGAAGAACCATCTCCTCTCTCTGTCTCCCTCCTATTACTGTGTGTGTGTGTGTGTGTGCGCGCGCGAATGTACTTTCTGTAAAGGACCAGGCTTTGCAGGCTGCATGGTCTCTCTGGCAACTACTCAACTCTGCCTTTAAAGCATGAAAGCAATCATAAACACGATGTGAATGATTGGGCTGTGTTCCAATGAAACTTTATTTATGGATAAAATCTGAATTTCAAATAACTGCCCCATGTCACATCCTTTGTCTCTCCTCCTCCCCCCACCCCAACCATTTAAAAACGTAAAAGCATGCAGTGGGCCGATGTGGACTGCAGACTCTAATCCTCTGGGCTACACGGTAAAGACGACTCCACTGAAGGGCCAACATTCAAGACACTGGAGTTAACGTACCTTTCCATGCTCCCCAACCACTACTCCGAAACCTGTCCCTTGTGTCCCAGCCACACCAGAATTCTCACTGTCCCTCCAAACACCAAGCATGGCAGCCCACCGAGCCTTCACTCATATTCTTCTCTGTCTGGAATGTTCTTCTCCAGATCTCTCCTTCCCAGACCCGCCCACATGGTAACACTTCATGGCCATCTTCCCCGTTTCCCCCCATCCCTGGCCAAATGAATTGTTCCTGCCTGGAGATCCTGCAGCATTTTATTTCAATTCTTCATGAGCCGCCTCCCCTCCCTGACTGAAAGCTGGTACCAATTAACAACAGTGACACACATGGTGATGATCGGTGGTGGGGGTGGTGGTGGTGATGTAAGCACTTTAGCAATGTTTTCCCCAAATATGATTTCATTTAATCCTCACAAACAAACATCTTATAGAAGAGCATCCTGATGATCAGGAAGAATGAGTGACTCGTTCAAGGTTACAGAGATAATCAATGGTAGAGCAAGAATCTGAAAGCACTTCTTCCGATATCATCAATCCAGCTTTTCCTGCTACATCAGTACCCTTTGAAAGCCGAGCGTCTAAAAGGGGTCCTCAAACTACGGCCCGCGGGCCACATGCAAATACAAATATTGTATTTGTTCCCGTTTTGTTTTTTTACTTCAAAATAAGATATGTGCAGTGTGCATAGGAATTTGTTCATAGTTTTTTTTTAAACTATAGTCCGGCCCTCCAACAGTCTGAGGGACAGTGAACTGGCCCCCTATTTAAAAAGTTTGAGGACCCCTGGTAGAGTCTAGTAGCTGCTCACTAAACAGCTGTTGAATAAATAGCCATGTGAGGAACTGGGTGTGGTATTCCCCTCGCCAGCACCACAGCTCCACCTTGGTGGGCAGTAGGTCCGCCTACCTCTCTTCCTCTGTCAGGAGCCGCTGCCTCTGGAACCACTGGATGAACTTCTGGTCTGGGGTCATGCAGTAGCTGTTGCAGGCAGACTGTAAGAGCTTTATTTGGGCAATCACTTCAAATTCCTAAAGCAGACAGAACATCAAAAAGAAAGAGTGAGGAATAAGGCCAACCAAATACACATCTTTTCAATGTGAAGAAAAAGAAAATGCCGCATTAGGATAAATGATGGAGATTCTAGGGGAACTCCAAAGCACTGCCTTCCTTCGAAATAAAATAGCTGAATAATGCTTAGAAATTCTAACTTAGAATCTCTGAAGGCCTTGTCTGCTCTAATTGTCAATCCTCCGTTCCCCTTAACAAAGCAATCTGTGTGAATAAAACACGCTATCAAAGCAGCCCAAACTAGTTACTACCTAAAATCATAGTGACTTCCTTTTGTTCTTTTCTATTTTAATTATAAGGATAAAAAAGTTATTTTTAATTTGAATACTTCTAAAAGATAAACAAAAACATTTGGAAGCTCCCAAGTTCCCCACCCCCGTCTTCTTCAACTCTTACCCCTCAACAAATAAGTTATGGTATGTTCGAATATCTAAACAGTTCGGTGCCTCCAAACTAGAATGTTTAGATTTCCCCAATCCTTGGGTTTTTACTACTCCAGTAAATCATTTAACCAAGTCTTTTAAAGCTCACAAGAGAAGCAAGTATATAATTATGTCCAAAATTATTTATACTTCCTTAGATGCATCAATAAGGATTTTTATTTTTAAGTCAGCAATGAATATAAGCTTTAGCCTTAGGTTTTATACTCAAACTTTCCAAGAGTTCCACATGCTAGTCTTAAAGGGAAAGAGATTACCATCTATGGTTATTCTGAAGTTAAAGGACAAAGATGGGTAACAAGGTAACAATGTGTCTGTCCTTACAGGACATGACAGAGGTAACCAACAGCTGGCGGTCTATGGTGTCAGTTTCCCATCCAATGACCTCCGCCCTTGGTCTCAGTACCCTCAGGCAACATTCATCTTTGGCTACAGAAGAAAGCACACTCTACCAAGGACAGAAGTCTTATATCTGTCTAGGTTAGTGTATCTTGTTACCAGTGAACTCAGCTTGCTTAGCTCCTGAAGTTCTGGTTTTAACTTCAAGGTCATTTGCTTCTGAAAATTTCTCTGACCCCACGAGTTGGGGGATAGATGCCCCTCCTGCAGGCTCCTATAATACCCACTCCTTCTGCTCACAAGCCCTTCAGCAGGTCGCCTTATAATTGCCTCCTTATGTGTTCACCTTCCTCCTGGATTGCGGGCTTTCCAAGGCTAGTGAGCTCTGTGTTTTGTATGTGTTTTCTGCGGCAATACCCACACCTATCACAGCGTCTGACCCATGGGAGGTATGTAATCAATATTCGTGGAATCAAAGAGGAATGAATGACTAAAGAACAGTGAGAGTCCTCTGGGATGAAGTTTTTCTTTTTCCCACTTGTTTTCCTTTGAATCTTTTAAATACCTATTTAACTACAGCATGTCAACACCAAAGCCATACCAACTTTTCAAAGCTCTCTGTTTTATCTTTTTTTTAGTGCCATGCAGAATTATTCTACTGTCCACACAAAAAATTAAAATTTATGTTGAACACCCTTTCCTCAGCTGACAAGAAAAAGAATAATTCTTCAAATAACAGTGAGACCCTTTCCTTTCCTCTCTCAAATAGACCCATAAGAGTTAACCATCTTTATTAATTCTTCTATGTCATTTACTCTTAGGAAACCCATAAGAAGAGAAACCCGTTATTACTGAAGCCGATTGTAAAGAAGGGGGAGGAGGTGTAAGGAAAGAAGGGCGGGCTCTACAGTGGCTGGGCAGGATGTGAGCCCTGGCTCTGCCACTGGGTGACTCTGGCCACGTGACTCCATCTCGCTCAGTCCTGGTTTCCTCACCTTTGAATTGAGGATGAGAAATCTACCTCACGGGGCTCTTGAGGGATAATGTATGGGCGCATGCTGAGCGCAGTGGTATATGACAAATGATCAATAAATGCTAATTCATTTTTTCTGCCTCTACCAAAAAATGTAAGTCCCCACTTCTTTCATTTTGTCATCCCAGATAAGTCACATGGAAAATCAAGATCTCTACTTACCCGTCTCCTTTTCTCAAAGTTGATCAGCCCACCCTGAAAGGAATTAAGAGAGAGAGAGTGTGACAAACCAAACTTTGAAACACAGCCAACCCCTGTGTTGTTCTAGGCCTTACTAAAACCAATTGAAGGTTTTAATTAAGATTAAAATAAAGTCATAAATATTAATAACACTGTAATTATGGCTACTATGGAGGAAAGAAAGCATTGTTTGCTTCAACATTCTTTTAATTATAATAGGACAGGATAGGCAAACAGCCTTCTCTTAAACAACTAAAACAGTAATATTGAGGAATTATAATTCAGAATCCAAACACATTTGCAGAACCAGGAAGGGCAAGAGCTTGAGTAAATGTTCCATTACACTTTTTTTAACCAAAAGTAACAAAAACAGATGGTCCTTGACTCACACTAGGAACCAAATTGTCAATGGTTTATCAAAAGGGAAGTCTCTTCTACGAAGCATCATGAAAAGTTAAGTTTCAGTTCTTCACCCCCAGCTCCTATTCTCAGGAGGCTGAACTTAACTCTAAATCATTGTCACTCCCCCCATTCCCCAACACTGCTGAGTGTTTCCTGAGGCAGAGGATGGAAGGAAACATAGGCAAGGCAGCAGGAACGAGCATGTCCACAACATTCACGTGAACTCGGAGGCAGGTGTGTGCAAACTTACTGCCACTCCTTCTAATAAAGGCTGATTACATGTGAGAACCACGGGCGAGAGATGGATGCAAACATAACCTTCACTTTCATTTCAATATCAAACTTATTCTCCACTTAATATTTTAATAGTTATAAAAAGTAGCTTATTTGACTGGGACTGGGTCCAGCTCCTTTCCCATCGAAAGAGAGAGAGCATGTGTGCCCAAGTGTGGCTGCCTCAGAGCAGACAATAATAAGGAAAAAATGGAATCCCAGTGGGGGGTGTGCAGGAGGCAGCTGATCGATGTTTCTCTCTCATCGATGTTTCTAACTCTCTGTCCCTCTCCCTTCCTCTCTGTAAAAATCAATAAAATATATTTTTTTAAAAAAAAGTAGCTTATTTGACTGGGTCCAGCTCTTTTCCCATTGAAAGAGAGAGAGCGCAGGAGGCTGAACTTAACTCTAAATCATTGTCACTCCCCGATTCCCCAACACTGGTGAGTGTTTCCTGAGATAAGCTGAGGCAGAGGATGGAAGGAGACATAGGCAAGGCAGCAGGAACGAGCATGTCCACAACATTCACGTGAACTCGGAGGCAGGTGTGTGCAAACTTACTGCCACTCCTTCTAATAAAGGCTGATTACATGTGAGAACCACGGGCGAGAGATGGATGCAAACATAACCTTCACTTTCATTTCAATATCAAACTTATTCTCCACTTAATATTTTAATAGTTATAAAAAGTAGCTTATTTGACTGGGACTGGGTCCAGCTCCTTTCCCATCGAAAGAGAGAGAGCATGTGTGCCCAAGTGTGGCTGCCTCAGAGCAGACAATAATAAGGAAAAAATGGAATATTGAAAAATCCACAAACTTGACTCCCTACCCCACCAGATAGGATGGAATGTTAGGGCATATCACCCCCTCCCAAAACCCAACTCAACATCAAGTTCTTGCTCAAACCCGTTCCTTCATAAGGTCTTGCCATCTCTTTCCTCACATGGAGCTAATCATGACCTCCCCTCTTACCAAACTGCATCTGTTTGAATTCTTAATTTTCTATCAACCCCGCCAGCTTTGAATCTACCTCCCAGGGGATTGTGAGCCACTTCTGGTTACTCATCTGCCTCAGAGCAGACAATAATAAGGAAAAAATGGAATATTGAAAAATCCACAAACTTGACTCCCTACCCCACCAGATAGGGTGGAATGTTAGGGCATATCACCCCCTCCCAAAACCCAACTCAACATCAAGTTCTTGCTCAAACCCGTTCCTTCATAAGGTCTTGCCATCTCTTTCCTCACATGGAGCTAATCATGACCTCCCCTCTTACCAAACCGCATCTGTTTGAATTCTTAATTTTCTATCAACCCTGCCAGCTCTGACATCTACCTTCCATGGGATTGTGAGCCACTTCTGGTTACTCACCTTTGTATTCTTCATAGCATCTAGCACAGTGCCACGGACACAATGGGCCCTCAATAGACACTAACAAAGGTGAATTTCTCTCTTGGGTACCAAGGAGAAGGCTGCAGGTGCAATGTCGCCACCTGCACAGAACTCACCTCGATGTAGTCCTGGAGAGCGGTGTCGAGCATGGTCAGGTCGGTCAGGAAGGTGCCCAGGTAGGGCACAGTGCCCTGCATCAGCCCCTGAGGAGGAAGCACAACAAAACTGTCTTGGCTGTTACTGACAAGCCTATGGGTTTCAATAACCTCCATGCTGGGGCAAATGGACCTGCTGTGGGCTACGTTTAGCAACGTGCCCATTCGCAGAAGGAAGCAGCAATCTTTGAATGGCCAGGTAAGCCTTGACAAGTTTAATTCAGAACCATTCAGGGCCTAATTTGGGGGCATCGGTACTAACTCCATGAATGAATTGTTGAAAATTCCTACACAAGAAGTCCATCATCTGATATCTGACTTTCAAAGTTTTGAAAACTGAGCCTCAAAGCCAGGAGACCAGATAAGAGTGCCCTCAGGGGGCTTATATGTTGCTCAGGCTCAGGCCAGACACGTCTCTTCTCTTTTGGAGGAGTGGACACTCGAGTGGTTTGGAATGGCCTGGAGAGGGATGGCCTCGCCATCGGTGAGGGGGTGGCCGCTGCTCACAGGAGAAGAGTGTGCACCACAAGGGGGTGAGATGCCACTGCTACAACGGCCCCTTGGTCTAGACTTCATAGCTCACTTCCAAAGCATAGGAGGGAGAGGGAGGGGGAGAAGGAGTAACTTTAAAGGGGAACACCTGGCAAACTCGACATGAATCAAGGCATGAAGAGTAATATCACGAGTGACACCAGATGTCACCCTGATGTCATGTCATTCGCTCCTTGCCAGAATGTGATGAAAATGGCACTTCACCCTGTGACAGTCTTCCCCCAAACCCATAACTTCAGTCTAGTCACTAGGAAGACAACAGACTCACCCTGATTGTGGGACATTCTAAGGCAGCGGTTCTCAATCTGTGGGTCGCGACTGACCCCTGCCTTTGGCAGTCAACGACCCTTTCACAGGGGTCGCCTAAGACCATCCTGCATATTAGATATTTACATTATGATTCATAACAGTAGCAACATTACAGTTATGAAGTAGCAACGAAAATAATTTTATGGTTGGGTCACAACATGAGGAACTGTATTTAAAGGGCCAGAAGGTTGAGAACCACTGTTCTAAGGGCACCAGGACAGTGTTCCTTAAGATTGTCAAGGTCATGAAAAACAAGGCAAGACTGAGAAACTGGCACAGACCGGAGGAGATTGGGAGACATGACAACTGAACGAGGGGGGTATGCTGGGTTAGACCCTGGAACAGAAAGAGGACACTAATGGAAAAGTGCTGAGAAGCAAGGAAGGTCTGCCCTGTAGGCAGCAGTGGCTGGCCAGGGCCCGTGTCTCAGGATGACAGGTGTGCATGGTCATGGAAGATGTCCACGAAAGGAAACTGGGTGAGGGTTCACAGAAACTCATGCACTACCTGGAACTTCTCTGTAAATTCCAAAATAAAATAAAAAAATTGGCTCTTGGCAATCAGGTAGAAATACTTCAACTACAGGTATATACTAGATTAATTTCACCAAATTTCCTTTGAAATCATCTCTATCTCCATAAGGCACCAAAGCATTAATGATGTTGAAAATAAAATAAAAGGGTACTTCCATGGACACCTTCTAAGTTCCACTGAGGCACTTATGGAAATTTGGCCAAAAGAAACCCCCGAGTCTCAGCCAGGACAAGGCAGGCTGCACGTGCGAGGTGGCTGCTTCCTCAGCCAGAACTGCCTGGTGAGGGTCACGCCACGGAGGGCCCGTCCTTCAGGGCCTCCCGTCAGCGGCAGCTCGTCCTTCCCCATTATGCACTCAAGGTCTCATCCCGGACCAAAATACTCTTCTTTTTTTTAACAGCTATTTTTAACTTGTCTTTGAACAACTGAAGAGTTGGAAATGTTGTAAATTTGTACGGCTTTATGTTACAGCAGAGCCCTATCATTCAAGAACGTTCCCGACTTATGTGCAGCTTTCCAAAGAGAAGTCCTCTGTACACAGGATGAGAATATCAGAGTTGTCCGTCTCTAGTCTCCTCTCTCTGCTTTTCCTCTTCTATGCTTATCATTAGGGAAGCTTTTTAAGTAAAGCTAAAGATGATAATAACTATCCTTCAGTCTTAAGGAGGGAGGTCCGGCACGCCTCTGAGTACTGAGAAAGGTTTGGCTGGCCCTTGGGGTTAGGAGAGCTGGGAACTGACTAGAGGGTGGGAACAGATGAGATTTCCCGGCACATGATCAAATCCTCCTGGGGGCGGACACTCTGTCCCACCTGGTCCTGGGCCACCACGCGTGCAAAGCTGACTACGGAGGCCTTCCCATTGGGGAGTGGAGCCCAGGAGGTCTCAAGGCCAAGGTGGCAGCAGCTTCTCAGTGCAGGAGTGGGTGGAGGAAGAGGGAAGGAAGTCTACCTGCGGCAGTGTGTTCCTTACAGAAAAAAAGTGCCCCAGAGAGCACCATGACCCACGACTCTCAGTGTTTACTTCCTGCTGGGTCCAATGGGAGTAATAACACTGTTCCTTTCCTGCAGATCCCCAGGGTTAGTTACTGAGAGCGAACGGGCAGGGAGTAGAGATGCTCACGAAAGCCTGGGCCCCTGCAGATGAAGGTGCTGGTGGCATGCGGGGGCCGCTCCCCACCCAGGCGGCTCTCCCGTGGGCCTCGGGAAGATCCGGGTGCACGTACCATGTCCTTCTGCAGCTGGAGCCGCCGCTGCGTCCGCTTCTGGTTTTCTTTCACACTGCTGTCCAGGTTGGCAAACTTGGAGGTTCCTTCCTGGAAGAGAAGCACACACAGAGGAGAGTGATGGAGAAGGACCCTGGGAAGAAGTGAAGTGGCGCCTCGTGGCTGACATGGACCCTCCGCACAACTGTCTGGGTGGCAGGCAAAATGGAGAGGCCTGCAATGGGCTCGGGCTGAATTAGGCAAATCCACGCTGGCTGGTTGCAAGTGGTCTATTTGTAGAAAGACCTGGGGGCCTTGCATTATCCTGTACCCCCCTACATGGTGATAAGAGCCCTGGTTTGGTATAAAATCAATCGTCAATCTAAGACAGGCGATTCCTGGAAGTGGAGACAAGTTTTTACACATCCCAGATTTCACTCAGTCATCACACGGCCTGGAAATGAAGATCTCTTCCCCTGGACATCGTGTGGTTTTTCGCTCTTGGCCTGAAGTGCACCGGCCAGCATTCTGTGAAAGAAAAGGGACTATTTCTGTGGTATTTCTTAGCCAAGTGAAACTTTTGTGCCGGAAGTTCTTTGAGGAAGTCCAGTACTGGGCACAGCGCGAATCTGTGAAGGCCAGGACTTCATACACGTCCCCCGTTTCCTCCCCCAGTCAAACCTCTCAAGTTGCCTCTCAGGTTAGAACTCTTACACATCAATCCTTCCTCTGGGCGCCTGAGGACAGATGACCGTCCCTTCCCTCCTCCCGTCTGTTGTAACAACAAACTCTTTTAAACTCTTCTACATAATGACTAATCTTGAGTTTGCTGACTGAACATAAAGTGTTTTCCGTTTTGTGGTTTCAGTCTTGTTAAGTTCTCATTTTCCAGGAACTGTATGAATGAGAGGCAAATTGCACAGTTCAGTTGCATATAACCTCTACTTCAGTTTTCCCTTAGTCAGTTTCCCTGGGTTCATTACGTTTTCATAGCATGTGACCTTTCACTACCGTACGGCTGCTAAGGGTCTTCCTCGGTGACTTGGCCTTCCCCGTGGCAGGGAGGTGTCAGTTACCTTCTTCTATCACTCACAACCCTTAACCCAGGTCCAGGGACACTGCCGGGGACAGAACCCATAGTGACTTACTGTCCATTTTAATTCTCCCTGTGACAGAGGATCATCAGGAGCATTACCATTTAATAATCTCCTACTTACAGTTTTTCCTGGGGGTGAATGAAAGGGGCTGAAATGTGCCATTTCCTGTGCTAGGAGGTTGTGAGTCCTCTCAAATTCTTGAGAATTTTCTTGGAGTAAGAAATCCATTCTTTCTGACTTTAATATGAGTGTCCATCCAGTGTGTCAGTCCTTCTGGCTCCCTTCCACTTTCTTAACCGTCAGCAGAGGAATATGTGTGGAAATTATTGCAGATATACCTAAAGTTCTTACAAAGGGCGTCGGAACAGTCAACAGGCTCCTGAGAATCACAGAATAACGGAGATGGGAGGGACCTTGACAACGCACTAGGACAACCTGCTAATTGGTGGAGAGGCAAAGCCCTGAGGTGGGAGCCAGGAGACCACTGACTTGATGACTTCGTGAGGAGAGTCCATCGCTGCTGGATGGTTGGCTAGTGCAGTTCCTCCAAATGGGGTGTCCACGGAAAGTCCACTAGTTGCCACATCCCCACAGTTTCAGTTTCTTTCTTCTGAAGCCTTACATCCTCTGCTCTGCAACGTCTCAAACACCAATCCCTCCACACTTCTCGAAGCTTTTGACAGGTTTGGTGATTACATCACTCAGGGTCTTTCCTTCTGCCTCTTCTCTGCTCTTGCTCACACTATCTCAGTAATTCTTCTTTCTATCAAAGTCATCTTCCTGTTTCTAACTATACTCATGTCTTTGCATATACTATCCAGGCCCAAGACCTTACTCATCACCTATGTTGGGATAGATTCCAAATCTCTCCCTCCATAAACCTCCCACTACTCAACACTCTCATCTTTCCCTCTCGCTAGTGCAAATTCCTCACCTGAGTCTCACCTTCTCTCTCCATCTTTAGCAGAGTTCAGCTGCCCTCACAGATCCTGTTCCTCACCTGAGAGGGGCCTCTTCTATTCGGGAGATACACAGGCATGGGATCCTTCTCAATAAATGTAGATTAAATTGTAGCTTGGCCCTGACCGGTTTGGCTCAGCAGATAGAGCGTCGGCCTGCGGACTCAGGGTCCCAGGTTCGATTCTGGTCAAGGGCATGTGCCTTGGTTGCGGGCACATCCCCCGTGGGGAGTGTGCAGGAGGCAGCTGATCGATGTTTCTCTCTCATCAATGTTTCTAACTCTCTATCCCTCTCCCTTCCTCTCTGTAAAAAAATCAATAAAATATATTTTTTTAAAAATTGTAGCTTGAAAGCTAATGGTAATTATTTGAGTAGGTCTTCACAGTCCTCACAATTTCCTGCTCCAACTCTGAATGTGTGTTTGGGTGCTTCACTGAACAGTACATCTGTACCAGAGCCAAATTCTTGGGCCTCCCTGGAAGTTATTGGTGTCAATTCAACTGGGAAGAATTCTCACTACGAGTCCCAAGAACCAGGGAGATTTGTGATGTTCTGCTTCCCTGTGGTTGTGAAATTTGCAGATTCTGTAATTTACCTGCTTTGAATTATCTAAGTTCTAGAAATCATAAGGAGGTGACAGGTTTAAGATAATTTTTGAGGAAAATAAAAACATTTTTTCCCAACAAAAGGAAAACCATAGATTCTTGCTGATTATTATGTTCCCTCAGTCATTACATCTACCCAGAAGTAGAAGAGAAGAGAAGAGAGGCCATTTAAGACTAAGATTATACAACCACAAATCAGTCTAAGTCCAGGTGGTTCTTTTGAGAACCTAATACCTTGATTTCATTTTCACAACTGTGCTGAGAATTAACACCCAGAATTATATATTTCATAGTAAAGAATGATCAACAAAAATGACTGGAAAGAGACCTACGTGTACATATGCACTGGCCCCAACAGTCCTCTATCATTAATGATAATGCACAGACTACATGAGTTCATAGCCAAGTTTTTCCTTTCTTTGGGAGTGGGGCCTTACATAAGAAATTTCACTTAGAGCACTGAGGTAAACTTCTACTGTTAAGAAAGGTTTATGGGACCTTTAATGTCTAGAGATAGCTTTGCTTCTAAGGTTTCAGCCAGAAGACCGTCAGCAGGCAATGAGCTGCACACTATTCAATTTATCTACTTTGCAAGGATGACTCAGAGCTCTTGCGATTTGAATGTGTGGCTCCAGTTGGTCTAGCTTTCTATTACTGACCGGGAGACCACTAAGCCACCTCCTTCCAGTCAGATGAGTTTCCATTTAAAGTCTGCAAATCCAGGGGGATGTGGAGCAGCGAGTAGTAATGTGATCTCAGCGATCATTGTATAGAGTGCAGTTGAGCAGGTAGGCCAAATCCAGAGTCAGACATCAGCACAAACTACCCTGCTCACACCGTCTTCTCCAAGAAAGGCTGATAGTGGGCAAGTTGTTAAAGTCATGTGAATTATAAGACCCATCAATTCATGCAGTCAAACACTTGCTACATGCCAGGCACTGTGCTGGGCATCAGGGATGTACCAGTGAAAGAGAGAAACCCAGTCCCTGACTGAAAGAGGCTTGCAGGCCAGTAGGGAGACAGGTGAAGTACACAGGCAATGCCAACGGGACATATGAGAAGCGCTAGGTCAGAGGATGACCGGCTTCCTCTGGAGCACATGCAAGGAACCTAGCCAGGCCTGAGGGTGTCCAGGAGGGCTCCCAGCAGGAGAGTGTACACTCCAACATGAAGGATGAGTAGGACTTAGAAGGAGAACAATCAGAAAGACCATAACAGATGTCCTTGGAGGAAGGACTGATCTAACAATGATCAACTAGACACCTTTTCTTAGTCACCCCACCTCCACTTGACTTTCACTCCTATTCCAAGTGTCTGCCTAAGGTCACATATGCAACTTATACTTCATTCATTTTCATGTGTCATGCATACTTTGGTTCCATGTGTATATAGCTTGCCAAATACTAAAAATAACTTACATCTGCATAGGGCTTTCAAATATTTTATCTTAGTCAATCTTCAAAACCCTTCCATGAGGTCAGTGGACTAAATGCTATTGTTGTCTCCAATTGATGGAAAGTAGAGTAAGGACAAAGATCCTACCCTCCAGTTGCCCAGTTCAGGGCTCCCCTAGGGTGGCACATCTCCTGCTCTTTTGTAACTGTCCACTCCTCTCCCTCCCCCATGAGACTGTCATCTCCTTAAAATCAGAGACCGCCTTCAATATGGTTGTACCTCCAATACCCACTACATAGTGAACGCTCAATCAATATCTGTTGAACCGCTGACTTACCTTCTCTATCAAGCTGTCCCCAATCTACCCTGTCCCCAACTCCCAAGGGGTCAGAAGAGACAGTTTTATGCCTCAGTGATAAAGGCAGGTTTTAGAGTCTCACCAGGTTGTATCCACATCTAGCTCCACCGCCTACCACGTGTGTGACTTAGGGCATGTTATTTATCTGACTCTTGGCTACCTGCAAAATGAGGATCATAAGATCTGCTTTATAGAAAGGCTATGAAGATGGCTTCTGCTCTATGTTCACCTCTGATGAATATTCACAGCCTGTCATGTGCACCTTGGACTTATTCTCATTTAGTGTCTTTATCTACCAACTGGAAGGTGAACTCTTGAAAACAGGATCTGTTAGCCACCTTCATACCTCTCGAGCAGCGGTTCTCAACCTGTGGGTCGCGACCCCTTTGAAGGTCTAACGACCCTTTCACAGGGGTCGCCTAAGACCATCCTGCATATCAGATATTTACATTATGTTTCATAACAGTAGCAACATTACAGTTATGAAGTAGCAACGAAAATAATTTTATGGTTGGGTCACAACATGAGGAACTGTACTTAAAGGGCCAGAAGGTTGAGAACCACTGCTCTAGAGGCTGGCCCAGTGCTTTACAAATATTAGGTATGCAACCAGTGTCCGGAACAGTAAAATGCAGCACGCTCTACCTGTACCTCGCCCGGGGTTCAGCAGTCAGCATCATCTGGCATTCAATAAATATTGCTGACTGACAGATTGTGCAACGTAGTCCAAATAAAGGATGTGGAATTGCTGGCTCGGCCTCTGTCATTCTAGGAGATGTTTTTGCTGAGAAGAAATATTCCAGGGCCTCTTACCCACCCAACTGCCAGCACTTGGTATTTGCGGAGCAGCTCGTTAAAGAGGGACGCACACGAGCACAAGTTTCACAATCTGGTTGCGTAACAGTGAAGCCAAGGAGCTGGACTTTGGATTTTCTCAGCCCCAAGCTTCTTAGATTAGGCATTTTTAAAAAAACAAAAATCTGCCTTCTAGTCACTTGAGGCTTTCTCAGACTGCAGGAATTTAAGGAGCCCCTGCACCCCCTGCAAGCCACCGTTCCCTTGAATGGATTCCAGAGTCAAGAATGCCACCCGTACCCAGTGCCTCACCTTCATCAGCAGTTCCCGGCTGGTCAAATGATTATTATGGTCCGAGAAGATATCGGAAAGTTCTTCAAACATTAGCATGCGCTCTCTGCAAGAGGGATCAAGAAAATATGAACAAATGAAGTTAGGAAAACTTACACCTTCAGTCCAGCTGTTCCCAGCACCTATAGCTACAGAGGGATCACACTGATCTCAGGGTCAGGGAGTGATATGAGCAGATGAAACAATGACTTCTTCCATGCAGGGTGGCTTTTTTTTTTTTAATAGATATGATCACTTGTGTGAAGAGAGGAATATTTTCTAACCATGTGTTTTATAATCATAAAAATATTGTTAAATTGGGGAATTAAATTGTTCAACTGGGACATGTTCTCTTCAGAAAAAAAAAATCTATCTTGGCAACACACACAGCCCCACGGACCTGAGAAATTATCTTGGCCGGTCCCCTCATTTTAGAGATGGAGACGCCAGGGTCAGGGATGGGCCCAAGTTTCCACTAGTAACTGCTGAGCGTTGCAGGTACAGAACCCAAGTCTCCTGAATCACAGACTCAGAGTAGAGGACGGGATCAAGACGGACTTGGGAGTCAGAGGAGTGGGTTCAAATCCCAACTCCGCCACTTTCTCGTCACGTGATCTTGGACAAATTGCTTCTCTTTTCTGAGCTTCAATTTTCTTATCTGGACCATGGAAATACCAATAGTCGCCTGCAAGACTGCTGTGAAAGCCAGCAGAATCACACATGCCAAGAGCCTGCTCTGTCCTTGTTCTTTTTTGTTCACTACGTCTCCATGGGCCTCATGCTTTAATCCACGCACCCCTCCAGGGTTACCGAGTGGATAATTCTGAAGGCAAAGGATTAACAGGGACGATTCCATTCCATATGCAGCATTTTCATTATCACGAGAAAGCCATTATTAAGAACTTACTTGTTTCACGCATATAATATTGCTCTCATAATTAAGAAAACCATGAAAGCTATTTATATTTTGGAAAAACAATTAAGAAATTGATTACATGTCAGGCTAAATAAAGAGAAATAAGTAGACATCTTCTTTGTCCACTGAAAGTTATTAGCATAAAAGGTTACAGGGAAATGACAACCCGTAAGCTATCTTAACCCTGTCACTTGAATTTAGCAACGGAAAATATGTAAGGCTGATAACAGAAGTGTCTTCTCTGAGGAGCTGTGACACTTCGGCAGCATCCCTGCTCAAACGTGAACCAACCATCCAACTACGAAACAAACTAGACCCCTATGTTGTGCAGAATGCATCTCTGAGGCTGATTCTGTGGTGTGTTCTTTGGATAGTTAATAAAGCCAGCTGGGAGAATGGACTTTCTCATATGAACCAGGGAGATTAGGATACAAGTCCACTGATTTCCTCACTTGTGTTTTAGCCTCAGATTTGCTGGGGAAGAAGTCTCTGGCTCGCTAAGTGGCTTTTCATAGTGGTCACTTTATCACC
Organism: Myotis brandtii; assembly: GCF_000412655.1. Classification (NCBI taxonomy): domain Eukaryota; kingdom Metazoa; phylum Chordata; class Mammalia; order Chiroptera; family Vespertilionidae; genus Myotis; species Myotis brandtii. Next base: position 23,199 of record NW_005353497.1, on the reverse strand, counting down.
CTCCAAAGAAAGATAGGATTACCCTTGACGGCAATCAGAGAAGGCTGCAATCAGGCAAGGCTGCATTTTAGCACATGCCCATGAATTTGATTTTGACACCACAGTTGGGGAGCGGTGATAAGGAGAAGGAGTTGGAGTTGGGGGTGTTGAGGATGAGGACTCTGGACACAGCTGACTTTCCCATCTGTTTCCCCAGGGCTTATTATCTAACAATCTTATAGGACCCATACCTTTCAGAACATGTATGTGCAGAGGAAAATCAATCAACTGATCTCCCTTTCACACAGAGTCACCTTGATTATTCAAACTAATGCAGAGGAGAAAGAACCCACGTGCAGGGTGGTAATTAAGAAAGTTGCTCTGGACTTGGGAAAGCCTGCCTGCTAGATAACGGCATCATAAACAGAGCATGAGCTTTGGGGTCCAAGTGGTGGTGGCTTCCACAGCTCTGCAATGCCAGGCATTAAGATCATCCATTTCAATGTTTCCCCCTTTACCCATCAAAGAATTATGTAATAAATAACATAATTCTCCCAAGCAGACTCTCCTCCGACTAGGACTATGAGCTCATCAATAACCTTGAGATCCCTGGCACTCACTTTTTAGCGTAAATCTAGGAAACTCTGCTGTACCAATCTGGGGCTCTTGCAGTTTGGAGTGTGTCTGTCCCTTTGGGCTTAATCAGCTCTGAGAGAATGGATGAAAGTCAGTGCTGGACCTACTCTAAGGACCAAACCACCAATTCCACAAGAGCGAGCCTGCTAGGCAGCCAGCTGGCCTCGCTCCTGCCTGAAATGGACTATACTGCATACAGTATAGACTATAAACAGTTTACACATTCTTCCCATACAGCCTGACTTCTTGATTAGCTCAAACCTAGGCGGACCTGTGGTATGTAGCTGGCCTAGTCTGCAGCCAGGACACATCACATCCCCCAGCCTCTCAGCCTGTACTGCCTCGGGGCCAGAACTGCCTTCTCACTCACCCTTCCCTCCTCTGCAAAAGCTCTCTGGTCTACAAGGGAAGCTCTGG
>NW_005353497.1:0-21816 GCF_000412655.1 Myotis brandtii | reverse complement strand
GCGGTGGGGGGGGGGGGGGGCGTGCAGAAGGCAGCCGATCAATGATTCTCTCTCATCATTGATGTTTCTGTCTCTCCCTCCCTCACCCTTCCTCTCTGAAATCAATAAAAAATATATTAACAACAACAACAAAAAGGCAAATGGCTGTAACTTTATCACTCCACATCCTTATCCCTCAACATCCAACGATCAGCAACACATCCCTAAAATGGTCCCTGCAGCCATGGGCTTGGCTCTGGCACACTGTGAGAATAAGAGTGGCTTCTGCAGCGGCCCTGCCTCCAATTCTTGAGTGATCATGGGTAAGACGCACCCTGCCTGGAGCACACAGGGGCTTTCAAATATGTTTCTCTCTTTACAAATAAAAGCATTGAAGGTGAGGACCCACACCATTTAGGCAGCAACTCATCCCTCAGCCAAAGCACGTCGAGCAGACACTTGGGAACTTACTTTGGGACAGCAGCCCACGTCTTTTTTAACCGGTAGATGGAATTGGACTGCAGTGCCGAGACGATGGCCCTCAAGGAGGAGAAATTCTTCAGGATCCTACATTCCTACATGGAGAGTGATTAGAACAGAAAAGGCATTTAAATATCAATACTACAGTGAGCTGGCCATTTCCCGTTCTAGAGGTATCACAGCTGCTCTGAATTCTTACCATGAAATAGGCAGCTGTATAAATACTGAACATCAAAAAGTGGCTCCTTACTCCCACCCCAGTCACTGAAGCACTTTATAGGTTTTGGCACTGTATGCTTGTTTTTCTCTCCTTTAATATATTTTTTGTGTTGTTGTTACAGTTTTATAGTTTCCAGCTTTCCTAGTAAAAACACGACTGGAGGTGAGTCTGCAGAGCTACGCTAGAGAAAGCAAACTTACTTCTGCTGACAGCACACAGATGCCCTAAAAATACACACGAAAGATCACTGCATCCTTTAGAACCACAGAGCGAGCGGGCCAGCAGCCACTTCAAGGTCAGATGGTATCGAACATCTCATGACCAACCCTCGCCCAGAGAGGTGTATATAACTTGGCAATAAAAATTCACCACAAGTTGAACTTTGGCTCTTATGTTCTTAGCCAAGAGGGAATATTTTTACACACATTCATTTCGTTTCAAATTGGCTGGTGCCACAATCATAAACATTCAGAAACACCTTGGTACTTCAATGTTTCCAAAATAGCTTGGGCTTTTAAAATCAAATTCATTTTGGCAACGCTTGAAAACAAAATAGAAAGAGAACAGGAAGCATTCTGGATGTCATTTTGTGGGGAAGGAGAAAGGCTCCCTGATTCCGAAACTTAAGCTGCCACAGGGAGTCCACAGCCTCAGCAGCCAGTGACTGTGAAGTCCAAGTTCCGCTGAATGAATGGCAAGGACGGCAGGACAGCCAGGGAGAGGGTCCCAGGCCTGGCTGCAGCAGGAGGGGGTCATGCAGAGAGAGGGGACTACGCCTGAAGCCCCATCCACTGTTTGCTGTTCAGGCCGCCGTGAGCATGGGTTTGGCTTTGTGCAGAACATCTGGGGAAGAGGCCTCAGAGTGGTTGGGCATAAATGCACATAGCTTAAAAGATCATTTCACAAAGTAATGCTAATCCTGAATATGAAGGAAAAACAGCATTCTCTAATTTAGCACGCCAAAATCTGGCTACTTAAAACCGTGCCAAACAAACAATCCCTCAAACATTTTCTTTAGAGTAAATGCCAAATACTTTACAGAAGTCATGCCCACTCTTTTGAAATGTCTGAATGCCTTCCCTTTATTTAAAGAGAGAGAGGGAGAGAGAAAGGAGGGGAGGGGGAAAGAGAGAGAGAGAGAGGGAGAGAGAGAAGAGAGAGAGAGAGAATGCTGAATTACAGTCCGTTTGGAAACCAAACATGGTTGGTTCAACGAAGGTTCAGAATCCAAAATTATGTTCTAAAAATCAGGAAACTTGTAATAAATAAAGGAACTTAGGCACAGATATTTCATGCAAATTCTAATAAACATATGGAACACATTATTCTGAAAGAGGCTTAAGCCAAGGGTTTGAAGGAGCAGAAAAGGCATCTGGCTCCATTTCTAGAAAAGGAGGTATCCTTTCAGGAGATATGACACCAAAGTAAAAATGTAGCAGCGAGGCCCGTCCAAGAAAATATAGTCATATTTGGTCAGAAATTTTCTCTGCGTGTAAAATCATCAGTTTTCAAACACTCGCTCAGTAGAAATTGACTGTGATTATAATGCAGGAAAAGTAAAATAAATCTTGGCAGGAGACCAGCTGTGAGCTTCATTATTCTAAGTGAGCCCACACAAGTTCAATGGACACAAGCGCTCAGTATGAGGAAACTGCTTCACCAAGAATAAGAACCCTTGGCTTTGAAATACCATGAAATCTGGAATATACTTCAAATTATTCCACTCGCATTTCTTATTACCACATAAATGCACAGTCTATATTTAATTTGGACCAAAAGCCATTGTTTGAGCCACACTGTTTTATATACAAATGCTGTATTCTTGCTACAGATTTGCTAAGCAGCTGAATGGATTAAAGGTCGACAGACTATTTTCTTTTGAGACATGTAGAAGACTGCAAATGATATGGCATTTATGGCAAAAGTACTTCTTATCATTCTAAGATGACAAATCCTCTCGATCCCATGCTCTTGATCATGCTCTATCAAAACTTGTTTTTGTAGCTCTTACTTGTTGAGAAATAAGCTCAATTCAGAAAAGGAAAAATCGACATTGCATGAAATATTCTTTGTTTCTTACTTTTCTCATATACTAAAATGTCTGTGCTAACAGACCACCTAAAAACGCAAAATAAGGCCAATTCTCTGGTGCAATGATGGCCCTGCTCTTTAATTCAAGACAACTAAAAAGAATGTGAAAAAGAGAGCATGTGAAAATTTAAGCATTATGCCCTATAGACCATGGCTTAATGGAAAAAAATAGATAGATAGATAGATAGATAGATAGATAGACAGACAGATAGATATGGATAAAAAGCAAAATGTGTTTTTGTTGAGGGGTGATCCATATAGCCTAGAATATGAACTAATGAGATATTTACTTAATAATTATTTTTCAAAATTGTAAGTTATATGGCTTTCGCTGAGATAACTTCTTCCTAGGAAAAAAAAACAAAAACTACCCAATCTTCAAATATCAAAAGTCCTAGCTATCATTCAAGCTACATGTAAATGTCACCCTATCCAGGAAGCCTTCCGCGATTGCTCCAGTCAGAGGGATTTCTCCTCTGTCCACTCCTGCAGCTCTTATCTCCCAGCGCCCTGCTCCTCCCCTGCCTGGGCTGAGATCACTCCAGCAATCTTAGCTTCCTTGCTTAACCTGTTACAGACAGACTCCTGTAAGACCAAATTAATTGTGCTTATCCCATCTATGTCCCCAAAATACATAAAACTGTAGTTTATACACAGAAGTTCGTGAAATATTTGGTGACCAACTGACTCAATACTGTTTGCCTTTTCTCAATGATGAGATAAGATAATGATAAGTGAAGGTCACATGGCATATACTAGTAAGGGGTTGATCCAAGAGACCAGACTGACCTTAAGTGAAATGTAATTCAGGCCTACGAATAGACGCTGCCCCTCCAACGTCAGAGATAAGGTTCTCGGAAAAGCCCTGGATTAATGGGAAATCTGTGTATCTCAGTCCTTTAGAAAAAAGATTCAGGATTCTGAGAAAGTCCCGGCTTTTCAAATCTGCTAAAGATAGGGTGCATGGGTAATCACTCTGGCTGAAGCGCAGTCTGTTTGACACTTAGACTATCAGCTTATATTTACTGAACACAGGACAGAACCGACAGCCTGTGACTATGAAGGAAAAAGCAGGCGGAATGTTTCAACCTGAAGGAGCAGCAGTGTGAGGCTCCAGGAGCAAAATGAAGCAAGCAAGGAAAAACAGGAAAAGGAGGAAAAGTAAATAAGCTCCCAAGTTAAGAAAGACAACTTTCTTACTTCCGAAGAACAATAACAATAACAAAACCCAATGGGCCCTCACATGGAAAGGTCTTTCGATGGCCTTTCAACCAGATGGAAACCGTTTAAACACAGTGATGAAGCAGAACCCGATATCGACGAAGCACAAAGAATATTTAAAAAGAGACAATTACATGAGCAATGTTAATCCACTTCTCGATGATTCTGGCTCTCTGCTGAGTTTTGAGTTCTTTGCCCCCCAGGATGGTGCTGACCACGCATTTGGTGAGGGTATTAAATTGAGAGATGGTAGCGCGGATCGTCGGAGCCAAATGTTTGTTTTCCTTCTTATCCCTTTGAGACCAAATGCAGCCCAGGCAGTGGTGAGGCACTACTTTCTTGAATAGTTGCTAGAACAAAAGAGGAATTGACTTTAAGGACAACACAGACATTTCATGTGGCCAAGTACGTCATCTGGGTCATCTGTAAATTGCTATTTTTTTCAATGGACAAATAATCCTTTTCTACTTGATTTGCCTCATGGTGTTCATCTCAATAGACAAAAGTGAATAATTAATACATGAACTGGTCAGAAAAGCCCGCATGTTCTTTCTAAATCTGCTCAAGTGAAGAAACGAAACACAATGACCAAAAGAAAATCTAAATGCCCAAGATCATTTTAACTTTTCTGTCTTAGAAGGAAAGCCAAGTAAGACTCTATGCTTAAGATTATTTTTGACCTCTCATTTTGTAAGTTATATAAATGTCTAATTGCTATGCTGTACACCTGAAACTATAATAATATTGTATGTTGACTTTAATTAAAAAATTAAAAATTTTTTAGATTATTTTGACCTCAAATTCATATCCATGGTGCTTTCTGGGCACTCATGACCATGAATTATGGACTATTATGAATTATCACAATCATTTGGGCTCTTCTGCACTTACCACTTTGGGGAAAGCAATAATAGTCAATAATTTATATGTATTATGAATTGTCTATAATACATATGAAAGCTCAACAACCACCTGAAAAGTGACCCACCAAAATACAATACATGCGACATTCATCGAGGTCACTATCTCACATTATTTATAATGAAGAAGGTAAGAAGCATATAAAGGGTAAAGCTATTCAACGTCAGTCACACACCAAAAGGGATAATGAGGGATTTGAAGCCTGGCTTTGAGGTCTTTGCCTAAAAGTCATAACCAGTGACATTTCCCATCTTTCTCTTATGCTATCAAGAGGAACAATCACAAATTTGTTGAACAAATCAGATTATCATTTGTACAACAATTCAATATGAGATGTCCAGGGTTTATATGAAAAGTGCGAATACCAGGATTGACTTTACACAGACTATCTGTGTTTATTTGCGTGCTCTAGATGGAAACGGCAACTTTTGATGCTGCTTTTCCCAAAGTGGTAAATGCAGAAGAGCCCAGACGATCGTGATAATTCATAATAGTCCTTTTTTCTTCCACGGGTATTTATCAGCTAAGGTTGAGCTACGAAAGGTGGCTGACGTAATCAAACATGTGCAGTTAAAAAAAATATGCGAACTTCAAAGGTGCAAGAAGCCACATGTGGAAATGAGCTGCCAGATACAGTCACATGTGGATTCGGTGGATTTATGTGATCCTAACTTACACTTTGACCCTTTTACAATCTCCCAAATAAACAGTTCAGAACTTGAAATATTTATGAGCTTAAAGGGAGAGAAATGCCCATGGGACAGGGCAGATTTTGTTTCACTAGGATTAAAATTCTTGTTTCCCTCTGTGTATTGAGTGCCAAGGAAAAAGCACCTTCACCCAGAACTGCAAGGAGAACTTAGGCCTGAATTATTCAGATGATTGACTCAAGTCACATTTTCTCCCTGAATTTACAGGCACAGGCTCACAAGGATTTGAAAAGACTTAAATCACTTTGCCCCCTGCCCTTTTTTTTTGCTGGGTGGTAAGCAGAAGCATATCTGAGGCTCAGAGAAGACTTACTGCATCCATATAGGTCAGCTGCTCTGCCACAAGATCCTCTGAGAAGCACGTGAATTCTGCAGACCCTCCGGCCTCCGGTTCCTCTTCCTCTTCCAGGCGGCAGGAGATGGTGTTGGCAAACCCATCTGTTGACAGATGTTGAAAAAGTTAGTTAGTTGGGGCGACTGTATATGACCTTGTTTATGGAGTTCAACTGAACGTCTTTCTCTTAGGAAGGAAAGGGTGATTCCTTTAGTAAACCCATAGGGAGAGAAGAGCAAGCACAATATACCATCTCTGCATGTTCTTTGATTCTTTATCAAGTTTAGAAGCCTCTGCCTTTGACTAACCCCTGCCTGGTTCCTGGGCCAAGGATTGAGCCAGGTTAGGCAAAGTCTAGAGAGAAGCAAAGCTGGGCTCCATTGAGGTGCTTACCCTCATCCTGGGCTCCCTCAAACCCTCTGGTCAGCTCAAGGACTAACCCAACTACTTCCTGAATTCCCAATATGACATACTTAGTTATTGGGCCATTTATGACCTAGAAGGACTGGATGTGAAGGCAGGTCAGGCTTTGGGGAGTAAAATGGGCCAATTTGGTGTCAGAAATGCTGATAAAGTCCTCAGAAGCCTCAACAAGGCCTCAGAATTCTCAAAATGCTTGGAGTAGCTTTCAGCTTCCACCTCAAGTTAAATTTGCATGACAAATATGTTTAAACTAAATTCATCCCTGGCTGGGTGGTTCAGTTGGTTGGAGCATTGTCCTGTACACCAAACAGCTGTGGGTTTGATCCCTGGACAGGGCACATAAAACAGGTTGTAGGTTCGATCCCCTATCAGGGCACATACAGGGGGTGACTGATCACTGTTTCTCTTTCTCCCTTCCCCTTTCTCTAAAAATCAATAAAACATATCCTCCAGTGAGGATTTAAACACAAATACAGAAAAACAACTAAATTCACATTGAGCCTTATTATAGGTAAGATCATCACTTAGCACATCATGGAGGGCACAGGCTGAGTGAGTAAACGTCACTGCAATCACCACCTAGGACTGCAAATCCCACCTGGAGGACTTGGCACACACATGGAGCAGGACCTCTGGGGTCCATGCTGCAGAGGGAGCAGGATGAAGCCTAACCAGCGCCCCCTTCCCTGGAACCTTTTCCTAGTTCCTGGCTGATTCCCCATCTCATCCTCTTCACACTCCTCGCTGTCCTCTCTGTTCAATCTGTCCTCAAGGGAAAATACCCAGAGCTCTATTCAGTTACCTCTTAGCAGAAATGTAATGTGTCACTACTCCCCCAAAGGTTTACATTTTAAGCCTTTCCTTGCTTTCTTTGTAGAATAAAAGATTTCTAGGCCCCGTGGATCGAGCTGCGGTGGCCTTTTCTTAGTTTTCTCGGGGGAAGGGGGTGCTGAGATTGAACCCTACATTGCTTCCCTTATGGAGGTGCCAGCTCTGATGACAGGTATGCGGTTTAAGGCCACCCCTCTCCCCAGAGTTGAAGGCACTGATGCGAGTGGGGATGGGTTATGCGTGGAGAAAGTAGAAGGGGGTCACTGCCTGTTCCGGAGCCTGGGACACACACAGGCACGAGCTAAAGAAAGCTGAAACCCCACGGTTCCACCGCTTGGCTTGCACACAGCCCTGGTGCTCTCTCATTCTGTGGAGGAAGAAGACATTTGAAATCCCGAACCCTCTGGCTAGCTACTATGTAAGTCTGTCTCCACCACTGCAATGCAGAGGCCGACCCACTTCCGCCAAGCGGTGTTCGCGGTAAGGCCTCATCTTCCCTCTCATTCACCCAACACTCCCAGGGGCCTGCCATGGGCCTTGGATGCTGCGGAGATGACATGGTCCTTTCTCTCCGGGCCCAGACCACAGTGCTTGCTGTTGACTTTCCAGCAGAGGCGAAACACATAGGAGAGGTTGTTGCTTTTGCCGGAATGAAATTGGGTAAAAGACGCGCATGGGAACCAAGCTCCTAAAACTCCTTTTCAGTAATGGCTCCTGTACTTAAACATCAGTTTTGAGCTTTCTTGATAAAAAAAAATGTCCAAACTTAGAAAGAAGTCATTCTGGGCTACTGAAAGCCTTCCCAAAGCCTGCCAGTGAGCTCTGCCTTCAGTCCCTGGTAGGACAATGAACGACTGGTCCCACCGGTTCCCCAATTAGGCCCGGAGCCAGGGGCAGCCCCAGGGAGAGCTGGGCTCTAACCCAGCCTTTCCACTGCGCACAAAGGCAGGCGGGGAGGCCCTGAGGTCCAGGCTGGAGGAGCGCCCCTGGCATTCAAACATTCCCGGCAGATGAAGTCATCTGAGATAGGAGCGCTTGGCAGGCAGCTTCCAATGATGCAATTGTGCTTCCCCCTCGCTGGTCCTCCACAGCAGAAAAAGTTGAGCAGGTAGTGTTTGGGATTTCAGGGTATTTTCTTTGGCGCTGAGGCAGCGTCCCTTATCGGTGTGGCGGAACTGTTTCCTTTACCCACTGAGGAAATCGGGCGTCACTTCTGGGACATGCCTGTCAGGAGTTCCAAGTGGGTCAGGCGTCATGGCAACCAGCGCCTGGCACGCCGGTGGGGGTGAAAACATCACGCTGAAAGCTCGTCCTAATCTCTCTCTGGCTTTCTGCAACGCTTGATAGTTCCAGGACCTGCGGTGGTGGCTCTTCCTTTGTCCTTGAAAATAGGCAGTCAATTCTTCAAATAGGAAAAAACAGCCACGGAAACTTCCGCCGGTGAGGCCTTTGGAGACTCTGAATGACGGGAATCTGCCCTGGCAGGGGGCAGATGAACGACAGCGATGCTTTTCGGGGAAGGAGAAACGCCTCTTCCCAGCTTTGGGGAGGGCAGGGGCAGAACTGGATGCCGTTCTTGGCCTGCTGAATGGGGGCTGTTGTGTGGGATGAGTTTCCATTGGATAGGAGGAAGAGCCATCGGGCAGATAATAGAGAGCCAATTCAGGTTCAGCACAGTAACAGAAGATCATCCTCTTTATGATATTAGAAGAAACCCTAGAAAATGACTTCGCTTCTGAGTCCAGCTCCTCCCCTGTAAAACGAGGGCGCCAGACTAGGTGGTCTTGAGAAGCCCTTTGCTCTAAAACTCTAGGGCTCTGGAATTAGGCCTTGGATGACCTTGAGATTTCACCCACCACCAATCCCCCAGCAGCTTGTCCCTCAGAGGGAAGCCCCGGTCTCCTAGTCAACAAGAAGAGGGAGCACATTTCCTCAACACGGCGGTGACAGAATCAGAACCCTGGGACCAAACCAGTACTCACTGTCCGCTTCCACCTCCTGCTTGTGAAACTGCTCAAGAAGGTTCTGTGCTCTTCTCTCTGGGTCAGAGCCTGGCATCATGCGTTTGAGATAGTCCAGCAGTTTCTGTAAGCAAGGGAAGTGAGGGGGCTCTCGGAAGTCCTCTCCACATTGGTCAAGCCAGGCCCGAAGGATAGAGGCGATTGCACTGGAAAAGAGAAATGGGGAGTTACTGCACCTGGCTGGTTGTGGGGACTCAAAACAGGCCCTGGACACCAGGACCAGCCTGGGCATACCCCAGGAAAACATGGGCAGGCGGTCAACAGAGCCTGTGTTATCGTCGGAATTCGCTAGTTAATATTAATAAAGGGAAGAAAGGCCCTAACCGGTTTGGCTCAGTGGATAGAGCATCGGCCTACGGACTCAAGGGTCCTGGGTTCGATTCCGGTCAAGGGCATGTACCTTGGTTGCGGGCACATCCCCAGTGGGGAGTGTGCAGGAGGCAGCTGATCGATGTTTCTCTCTCATCGATGTTTCTAACTCTCTATCCTTCTCCCTTCCTCTTTGTAAAAAATCAATAAAACATATTTTTAAAAAATAAAATAAAATAAAGGGAAGAAAGCAAAGGGAAGTCAGACATTGAGAGCAAGGCACTGGGCAGCTTCACCCGGGAGCTATAGCTTTACACAGCATGGTTCCTCCAAGGGGATTAACGCCCCTCCCTTCCCACAACAGGTACTGGGTTGTTGGAGGAAGCAGGGGGAGATACAGGCACAAGTGCAGTAGAAGCCTGGGTGGCACAGGGGAGGTGCTTGCCTGTCAGTCTAGCCTGGGAAACAATGGATTGGCTAGGGGGTGGAACCCATGAGAAGCGTGCAAAATCTTGGAGAGTTCATTGGTTAAGCTCCTGGTTAAAACCCCAGACAAAGGAGCTCTCTTGCTCCGTGACCCAGACTTGCCTGTGTGTTTGCATTCTCTGTCCATAACCATGTGGCCTTAAGCAGCCCCATGGCCCATGGCCATGCAGACCCCGCACACAATGGACTGCAGCTGGGAACACAAGCTAAGCTAGCCAGGTGCTGGACTGGACTGGACTTTATTATGGAGCAGAAATTCTGGGCAGTGCCCTTAATTCTGTCCCTGCTGAAGACAACGTTGGAGGTTTTCCATGGTGGGGCAGACAGAGATGGGACCTTGGAGGGGAACCCCCTTCGTTTTACATCATCAATAAAGCTGACCATGAAACCCCATTCTCCCGTGGGTGCCTCAGGAAATTCATTCCTCAAGGCACCCCAAGATCTCCACTTCCTCCGGTAACAAAGCAATGCCAATTAAATTAAAGCACTTGAAAACAAGCTGACTACATTATATTATTTTAAGGAGCAGGGTAAAGACTGATAAATTTTTTTTTAAAGGACTATAATCCTTGGAAAAATCCATACAGGGCAGAAAAAGACATGCAGAAGAAGATTTAGTGATTCTTGAAGCAACTTCAAAGCAGTCTGTGCACAAGGAGACTAAGTGTTGCCAATCCTGGATTCACTCAAATCAGAGATCACAAAAGCTACAGCCCTAGCATTTCAGGAATTAACTGACAGTAGGCTAGAAATCCGACTGATTAAAGGGTAAGTGCAAAAGATAAGTGCATAAATTTAATTTTACAAAGATCACCAAGGTTTCAACATAACCAAAAATGTCTTTACAAAGTTATCCTTTTGCTTCTCAAATTACAAGAGAAAAATCTGTTTCGAGTGGGAGACATAGTATGACTAGAGAAGTTAGGTTGTGAACGGTGAAGATAAACTTGGCAAGCAGAGCCATTGAGAAGGTGATTTCTTTTGCGGCTTAGCACAGTGGTTCTCAACCTTCCTAATGCCGCGACCCTTTAATACAGTTCCTCATGTTGTGGTCACCCCCAACCATAGAATTATTTTCGTTGCTACTTCATAACTGTAATTTTGCTACTGTTATGAATCATAATGTAAATATCTGATATGCAGGATGTATTTTCATTGTTACAAATTGAACATAATTAAAGCATAGTGATTAATCACAAAAACAATATGTAATTATATATGTGTTTTCCGATGGTCTTAGGCGAGCCCTGTGAAAGGATCGTTCGACCCCCAAAGGGGTCACAACCCAAGGTTGAGAACTGCTGGCTTAGCAGGTTGACTCCTACAGAACAGTTCTGCACTTCTAAAGGATGGATGAATTAATTTAATTAGTACCACAGTCAGCTAATATTTCTTAATATTTCAGTGAGAGAATACTCTTCCAATGACACTGATGGAAAAATAGGTGTAGAGGGCTAATAATTCACATAATACAATAAAAATGAAAAAACAGCATCCAGCCCTGGCCAGTGGGTCTCAATGGTTACAGCATCGGCCCATGCAGCAAACAGTCCTGGGTTTGATCCCCAGTCATGGGTTGCAGGTTCGATCCCCAGCTTCTGTGGGGGCGCCTGCAGGAGGCAACCAATCCATCCAATCGATGTATCTCTCTACACAATGTTTCCCTCCTTCCCTCCCTCCCTTCCACTCACTCCAAAAAAGCAATGGGAAAAATATCCTCAGGAGAGGATTAACAAAATTAAAAATTAAAAGATAAACAGCATCCAGCTAAGAACAAGACCAGTAACTCAATGACCCCAGTGACCCCTCAGAGCTTCATAAGATTAAAAAAAAAAAAAACCCAGGCAGAAATCCAAAATTACCGGTAAAAAGGCATTACAATAAATTAATATGTCATTTACTCCTTTACCCCCATACTTGTTATCCTTAAAATTATAAAACTGATTATTTATAGACAAAAATGAATATTGCAAATGTGTATAAACTAAAACAGCAAAACATCTACTCCCCCTTCACTCTAATCCCATTCCCGTGAATTTCTGTTAACAGTTTGGAGTACATTCTTTTAGACTTTTCTATGGATATGGATAAGTTTGAATAGCTAGAATATGTATATGTAACCCAGCATGGCTTTTCCCCACAGATCAGTATGTTACAGACACCACTGCACTCACTACCTCTAGATGGTCCCGTTTTTCAGGGCTGCGCAGTGTTCCCTGCACGGAGGCAACATAATTAACATCAGTATTCTCCCACTGGCGTGCAAGTGCTGAGGCTATTTTCAGGTCCTCACAATTACAAGCAACTACAAAGCGTGCATCCTTGTTTCCCTCTGTGTGTGCGTGTGTGTTTCTATAGGGCGCACTCTAAAGAAATTACTTCCAGGGAGAGATGCAGCCCCAGAAGGAAAGGGAGAAGGACTTAGTCCAGATTGGACGGCCTCCTGTTTTAAACCAGCTCTGGTAACCTACTCATTGTACCCTCTGGGACAGTGCAGTCCCGCAGCTCAGCCTAAGAGGGCTTTGAAAGTTCACTACCAACCCAGACAGTGAATCAGCTAGAGAAAGCATTTTCATACAAAAGAGAAACGAAAGGAAGGAGGCGGAAGGAAGAGAAGGAGGGAAAGACATACACACACAGCGCGATGCAGCACGAAGCGACCCTGCCTCCTATCAGCAGCGGCCTATCCACATGCCAGGACGGGAGGCCTCCTGGAAAGGCTGGACCAGGGCCCAAGCTCACAGCAGCTCTGTGCCTGCCCGTTCTGAGAAGAAACTTTCCGTTCTTGATGGACAGACAAGCAGATAAAATGTGCAACTTGTAAGGTTTCAAAAAGGAAAGCCACATCACAGTCATGAGCTACCCCAGGGTTAGTGGCCAGTGGCTTTTCTGTCTTCCCATCCTTGGTTCAGCTCCTGAGCTCTAACTACAAACTCACAGGAAAGTGTGACTGTTAAACCAGGGAAGCCACTGGGCTCTGGACACAAAACAAGAGAGGACACTGGGGAAGGAACGCCTGTGCCCTCAGGGAGGTGGGCAGGTCACGGAACTCCGCTGCCCTGATCTGGAGCAGAGACCTGGTAATACCTGCTTTCCTCTTCCTGGCCGTGGCCACACAGGATTCCAGATGACATGATATCAGTAAGGACATTGGGAGGTATCGGGGGAGAAGGCAGTCCTAAAACTACTCGCCACAAGCCACGAAAGGAAGGCACTGAAAAAGGTAAAATGGCTCAGTGAAGTCAGCACTCATGGAAATCAACAGAAAGAATTTGCCGCCTGTCCCAGAAAGAATGACAAACATACAAACCATGCTACCAATGCGGCTCCAGGCTCCGTGAACAAACCCACCCACACCCACACCCCTGGGGCAGCCTCCTCAGGACCTATCACCTGGGGCACATCAAGCAGTGATACAAATTGCAGGACACGACTCTTAAATGACTGGTGGAAACTGATGGAGGAATTTCTGAAACCAAAGAGATAAACCGAAGGACTTGTATGCATGCATATAAGCATAACCAATGGACATAAGACACTGGGGGGGGAGGCCAGGGGGAGGCCAGGGGATTGTCAAGGGCGGGGGGAAAAAGGACACATATGTAATACCCTTTGTAATACTTTAAGCAATAAAAAAATAAAAAAAAGACTGTGACATAATCTAAACTCAGAAGGGACAAAAGCCACTACATGGCTTCTTTTCCAAAGCCACCTTTGGTGGGTCACAGAACAAAACTCCCCAGTCCCGAGGGGGCACGTACCTCTGAGGAAGCATGCTGGGCATGTGCCAGGGGCAGGGGGCCAAACTTGAGAGCTGAAGGGACAACAGGATTGCTTTTTCTGCCTCAAGCATTCTTGGCAACGTGCAAAACGCTGGCAGTACGTGAACCTTTTCTAACTGACGGCAAATTTCTGTAGAAGGAAGACGCTCATACGTCAATGTGTGCAACTGACTGATGCTGTTCTGAGATACTTCCTTCTAAGAAACAGACCTCTGGGGAGAATTAACTCACGAATTAAAGTGATACTTACTGAGGGCCCCTTGTTTTCCATATTCACAAAAACTAGTTATGTGGTGAGTGTGTCACAACAGCAGAGCCTAGGGTCCCACGGAAGGATTTAACTTCAGAAAGATCTAATCTAATTAGGGCTTCAGGAGGACTTCCCTGAGGATATAATGTTAAAGCTCAGATAGTAAAGATAAGGAAGGGTGAAGCCTGGGACAGCAGCTAAGCAAGGGCCCTGAGGTGAGAGAGAGCAAAATATTCTGAAGGGACATAAAAGAATAGAAATAGAGGAGAGGGCCCAGCTGGCATGGCTCAGTGGTTGAGCATCGACCTATGAACCAGGAGGTCATGGTTCGATTCCCAGACAGGGCACATGCCTGGCTTGATCCCCAGTAGGAGGTGTGCAGGAGGCAGCTGGTCAATGATTCTTTCTCATCATTGATATCTCTCTCTCTCTCTCTCTTTCTCTCTCTCTCTCCCTTCCTCTCTGAAATCAATAAAAATATTTTTTTAAAAAAAGAAATAGAGGGGAAGTATGAATCACAATGAGATTTGCTATACTTATTTGATTTCTTAGCCAAACAGACATCAATCACATTTAGTAACTGATGGTTGGAAACTAAGAGATGACTTAGCTGAGAGTTGCAAGGAAATAGTACAAAATTTTAGCCACATCCAGGGCCCTCACTGCAGAGTAACGGAGCTGAGGTGAGCATTTAGGCTGCTATTATGTCCAAACCATAGATTTTTAATGCATAGAGATTATTTTTAAATCATATTAAAAATCCCATCAGTAGTAAAATATTCTAGAATTGGTAAAATGTTTAATAAAAACTTTTTTAGAAATGAAGTCATCTCTCCCATGATTTGTATGTAACCTCCAAGCCAAGAAATGGGATTACCACACAAAAGGAATAACTGTCCATTTAGAGCTCTTTTCTCTCCCCAGAAATCTGTTTAAGATAATAATTTATTGTTACTTAATCATCAGCAGAAGATAAGACATGAAACTATTTTTCAAAAGCAGCACATGTTTTTCTATTTTAGGACATTCTCCCAGAACTGGACCTTTTCCTAATGTTGATAATGAAGAGGTAAGAAGATCTAGGCTGCGTGCGACCCTGCCGAGCCCTGAGGGTGGGAGCCAATGCACTTGGCCCTTCAGGGGAAAAGAGCAAAGTAACCTTGAGACTGACTCTGAGTGGGACCTTCCGCCTTGTTCTCCTAGTCACAGAACAGTCTTCGGGTTTCAGGGGCGTTGCCGATAGAGGCTGCCTCTGAGACCCCAGCTAGATAGTTTTCTGATGAGAGAGAACAAGGGAAGGGACAGAGATTTTATTTATTTTTTCTTTTTTCTGAAAAAGCCTGGAGTGGATGGAAACATTATTATCTGAACTTGTCAAGGTCGTTTTGCAACGCCTTCTCGTACTTTCCATGGTTCATTTTGGTACTGGTGGTGAGTAGGGATTAGAATACTGGGAAGGAAAGTGAAAGGGGAATTAAGAGAGGCCCCAGGGAAATAAATGCAAACAAAGCCAGAGTGAGAGCTAAGCACCAGAAGGCAAGTACAGGGTGCAAAGCCAGTGAGGGGCTGTGGGCAGTTGAAGAAGAGACAAAGTTCCAGGGCAAGAAGAAGGGAGACGAGGGTGGTGATGGGAAGGACATGCAGAAATACCAGTAAGTAGAGTGGAAAGGGCGGAGAAGAGGAGGAGGTGAGCCCAAAGCCAGCTACCCAAAGTTAAGGGTGTTTACCCACCTGTCGTTCATTCCCAAACTACATGTGCTGGCCCTGGCATCTGGAGGGAAATTTACAGAAACTGAAGAAAATTACTGTGCATAGACTTAACCCCATATCACCAAACCCTACGCACTGTGTCAGTGAGTGACTGCATTCCATTAGAAAAGGAAGAAAGCTAACAGGGCTCCTAATGCCCACTTTTCATGAGCAGCTAAGCACAGCTAAGTCTCTGGAGTGAGACTGGCTGGAATCCTGGTTGCATGGCTTACTAGCTGTAACCTAACTAACCTGTGTCTCAGCTTCCTAATGTGTAAAATGGGATAATAACAGATCCCTCCTCATAGAGTTGTTGTGAGGCCTAGAAGATACAATACATGTGAAGTGTTTAGACTAGTCCCTAGAACATAGTGAGTGCTCAAAAAATATTAGCTATATGTATTACTTTAAACAAGAAGTGAAGTCTGTAAGACTAGGACTAAAGGCATAAGGAACTACACACATGCACCACACTGTAGTTGATGAAAGCTGTTTCCTACTGCATGAGTTAACAACTCTGATACTGCTGGGTATGTATACTGGGATTTGAACAGTTAAATAAATGAATGGCAGATGGGAGAAGCCAGCTTTCTCACTGTTGGAGAGGGAATTTACAAATAAGCAAGGGGAGGAAGCTAGAATAAGCCATGTGGTCATGGACTAGAGTCGGAGACATGAGTAAGAGCTCATGTTTAACAGAATATGGATGCTGATGGCTGCACACAGAAATATTGATAATATGTGTATTTACATAATTAGTACACACATATATTCCCTAGCCCTGTCAGCTGCGAGGGCCTAAAATAAGTGACACCCTAGTAGCAATGAGCACACAGAGCACCCAGATTGTGGTTTCTTATTTCTTTTTTTAAGACTTTTTTATTGATTCTCAGAGAGAGAGGAAGGGAGAAGGAGATAGGGAGAAACATCAATGTGAGAGCGAGACATTGATCAACTGCCTCCTGCACACCCTCTACCAGGAACTGAGCCTGCAACCCGGGCATGGGACCATGGATTCAAACTCGCAACCTTTGCGTGATGGGACCATGCCCAACCAACTGAGCCACACCAGTCAGGGCCAGATCATGGCTTCTAATGTCATTCTCTAATCAAAGCAACTAGGTCTCCTTGAAGAAATGGCTAAGTCCAGGCCTGGGATAGAAAAAAATATAAGATGAGCCTAGAGCATATTGCAGTGCCATAAAGGAAGGAAGGACTCAAAAACACATGAAATAGCTTTTATGAAGCCCAGCAAAATAATAGAGTAAAGGAACCCACAATGACAGGAGCATTTCAAAGCAACACAGGAGTCAACCAAAGACCTCTTGCGGCCGGTTTGACATGCTTATCTAAGAGCTAAAGCTGGAACAATCTGAGCAACAAAATGAATAAAGAAGCATTGTATTATAACCCAAATATAAAATAAATATCTACGAGTCCACACGGATTTAAATAAATTATTGAATAAATTAATAAATGGGGAAGACAAACCTCCCATGCAGAAGTTTTCCGAATAAATTATACACTTTGCCTTAAAAGAGGAAGTACAACTCCCTACTCTTTAAATGTGGGTTGTGCACAGTGGCTTCCTTCCAAACCATATAGTATGGAAAGGACGGGAAAAAGAAGATGTTTTCCATAGAGAAATTTGAAAAATACTACTTCAACCAGGTGATCAAGCCAAAATCAGCAGTCATAAATCATGCTGATAGCCCCGTGACCACGCCGATCTTCAGTGGCATGGGGAATTGTAATTTGACGTATGCCTGGAGGAAGAAGAGAGCTGGAATATTTGTAAAAAGCAATATGATACTCCCCATGCTTTATTTAAGTATTGTGTCAAAATACACAGAACTTGTTTTTGAAACTCTTAAAAAAAATCATGCTGATAGCCTGTATGCTTGATATCTTGTGATGAGAACAGCATTTTATCTGTTATTTCTTTCAAAGCCTCATAAACTCAGTCTAGTTATGAGAAAATTGTCAATCTAAGTGTGATAACAAGAAAACAAAGAGGTATCCTATAATACACTTGACCAGTGCTTATCAGAACCATTAGGTCATCAAAAACAAGAAAAGCTGAGAAACTATCAGGGCCAAGAAGAGCCTAGGGCAGTGATGGCGAACCTATGACACGCATGTCAGAGGTGACACGCGAACTCATTTTTTTGGTTGACTTTTCTTTGTTAAATGGCATTTAAATATATAAAATAAATATCAAAAATATAAGTCTTTGTTTTACTATGGTTGCAAATATCAAAAAATTTCTATATGTGACATGGCACCAGAGTTCAGTTAGGGTTTTTTAAAATGCTGGCACGCCGAGCTCAAAAGGTTCGCCATCACTGGCCTAGGGAGACATGACGACTAAATGTAATGTGGTGTCTGGGTGGGATCTGGGAACAGGAAAAGGACATTCGGTAAAAAATAAGGAAATCTGAATCAAATATGGGCTGTAGCTAATCGTGTGTCAATATTGGTTCACTTATTATAATAAACAAACTATACTGACGTAAGAACAATAGGGGAAACTGTCAGGGAGGCATATGGGAACAGTGCTATCAGCTCAAATTTTATATAAATCTGTTGTAAAAAACAACACCGTCTTAATTTAAAAAAAATGGATGAACAAGAGGGTCCAACCTACGTACTTATGAGAAATATTCCCATTTTCACCACAGGGAAAGAAGTAGAGGCCACAGAGCATAGAGGTTAAGGCCTGGGTTAAATCCCAGATCTTTCACTTATTCACTGTATGACCTTCGACGTATGTGCTCCTTAAGCTCTCTATATCTCAGACTCCTCGTCTGTAAAATGGGACTATTAATATATACATAGAGTTATGATGGGACTATTAAAGGATATATAGAACTTAACAGAGCGACTATTCCTACTAAGTAGCCAATGAGCTCTAGCTATTATTATTAGAAAAGGATATTGCCAACTCACCAAAATTATTTTTCTGGGATCTCAATAACTCACTATTCTCCAATTCTGCACAGTCTGAGAAGGGAGCTTTTATGTTGTGTATAGGCCTCTAATGAAAAACTTGCTGAGGCCTTCTATAGTTTTCACATTAGAATGGAATTTCCATTGGCAATGACAGATGCTACCGGCACCAAGAACAGGAAGCAGGCACTCGGACTGATGGCCTGACCAACCTGGGCTTCCTTCTTTTTTCCTCACATCCTGCAACCCATCTCCTCCCCAGGAAACAAGCCTAACTTCCACATTCCTAACAGCTGTATGGAGTCCTTTCTCAGGGTGTCCATTCAATAATGAAGCCCAGCAAAATGACAGAGAGGAAAGGAAATAATCCCAAATGGAAAGATCTCTGAATGCCAACAAGCTAAAACATTAGTCACAACAATAGTGATACTGTAACCTAGTTCTTCATGCACTTCTGCCTGTGGCCCTATTACTATGACACAGGCAAACGGGAGGTTTTTTATCCCAATGCCCTTTTTCAAATGGCAAGCCCCAGAGCTAAATGGTGAGAAGCCCAGGTCTTGGAGTCAGCTGGACCTGAGTCCAAACACCAGACCTCTCTCTGAACCAGCTGCTTGACCTTAGTCCAAGCACATAACTTTTCTGAAGCCTCAGTTTCCACCCTGGGAGATGAGGACAGTATTGCACAGCCTACCTCTGATGGTGGAGAGGACAAGGGCCCAGCAGAATGCCCTCAGGAGTGAGCACAGCAGACTAGCCTGTGGCAGTGGCCAGCATGGGGATGTGGTTACCATCGCTCCCGTCATCTAGGAGGCTGGAGGGGGAACCAAGTGACAGACTGGCTGTGAGGTCTGTTGACCTTTCTCTAACCTGTAGGAAACCCTAGGAGATTCTCAGATGACTGTTTTCCCGTCTTTTTGTATCACACATTATCAATGTTGTCATATTCCTTAATTGTTCAAAAAGTAATTACTGCTTGGAAGCCCACTCTCTTCCCTTAAATGCACAATTTTGATTCAAGATTTCAATGACTTTTAAAACTTTAATTTCTATGTTTCTTTTTCCAGTATGGACGTTTGAAAGACAATACCAGGCTCTTTTAAGTGGCATATTACTTCTCCATTTCTTTTTTGTCTTTGTTTTTTAACTTTTATTTTTTTAAAGTATTTCTTTCACATTATAGCCTTTAATTTCTCTAAATTTGGAGTTTTACATCTTCTTTTTGCTTTGTTGTTCACCCCTCTTTCTTTTCCTCATTTTTGTTACAACTCCTCAGATTAATTGCAATCGCCTTCTCAGGGTATGCGAATTTGCTGGAATGAATATTGGGAAGATTTTTAAATACTTTCCACTGCAAAGTTTCCCAGGAGTTAAAGAATCACAGCCAACTTTCTTTAGCTCATCTCCCTTTTCTTTAAAGTGTCTCCAATGTCTTGGATAACTACTATTTATGCGATTCTTTACCAGTGACTAAACTCTGGTGTCACTGTTTACCGATGCTGGGAAAAGGTAAGAGGAACGACATTCCCATCACATCATCTGGATGTGTGGAGATGAGAGCAGCATGATTTCAACAGTGTCAGGATCTGCTACGGTGAAGAGCTTGGGCAAACAAAACATGGCGGTCCAGAGGGAGGTGAGGAGAGTCCATCAAAGAGGACACAGAAGCGACTTCGACAGTGGTCGTTAAAGAAAGGGAAGAAAATAGCCTCATTTCCCGAGGCGGTTTAAACCTCTTTGAAGGAAGTTATGGCTATAGATAGTCTAATCTCAACTCCATTTCAGAGCCTGAAGGTGAGGGGGTCCGGCTCTGCATGGAGAACACCCCTCTTTACAGTCTCTTCACTCCTGAATTCGATAACTGCAAGGAGTCTGCACTAGGGAAAGTGTCCTTTTCCCATGGGCTTGACGTTATTATTCTACATAGACAGCACGTTATCACGTAAACTGTCAGCAGGAAGGAGGGAAAGGGCACAGGTAGAATGAGTGTGGGCAGAGGTTTCCTTCTGCCACAGAAAGTGAGTTTCCTGATTTCCAAATAGTGGCAACTCGGGGAATGTAGAAATAAACACAGTAGGTATTAGATCATCAGTTTAACGCTAACGTCAGAAATCAATGGGTGGCAAAGATCCCAATGTCTAGAAGCCTTGGAAGATGAACTCCTTTGCAGTGGAAGGGATGCTTGTTTTGGCCAGGTAACTTCAAAGGCTTCCGGTATTGCACGAAGCCGAACTGGGCACACTCGGGGCTGGGATTACAGGTGGGAGTTGGCACAATCCGAGTCTTTCTGAAGTGCATGAAGAACACTAGGCACTTGTGGTCCAAGACACCAGAAACCAACCTTTCATCCTGACTGTTTCATCTGTACTTCCTCATTTTCTTTCTTTTAATTCTTTTATCCTCTGGGAGGTTGATTAGATCCATATTTAGAAACACAGGAAAGAGTGTTATCTTGGGACTTAGGAGCCTGAATAAAATGAAAGCCTAGCTCCATGCTTTCCAGCAAAAAATGAAAAACCAAACAATGGTTGATCACTTTTCTGTTCATGGTTAAACCCAGCAGTGATTCCCCATCCCTAAAACTCTCCAAGACTGAGGGAAACTGCCCTAACGCAGGATGTTTACTTCTTCCTGTCTGTTTCCCACCTGAAATCACAAGAAGACAGATTCCCAGCAAAGGAAAACAATGGGCATTTTGCCACTCCTTGTCTTACCCACAATGCCACGCTTTAGCTCAGCTCTTTATTAATAACCACAGTGAGTAGTTGTGATGCCATGATGAATAACAAGCCAGTCAAGGATGCTGTTTATTTTTTCTTCCTATTTTATCCAAACTGGTTGCATGGTCTTCTCAACAGAGAGAAGCAGTTAAGGGTACCTTTCAAAAATTCAATATACTGCCCTAGCCGGCTTGGCTCAGCGGATAGAGCGTCGGCCTGTGGACTGAAAGGCTGCGGGTTCGATTCTGGTCAAGGGCATATGCCTGGGTTGCGGGCTCGGTTCCCAGTTGGGGGACATGCAGGAGAATTCTCTCTCATCATTGATGTTTCTATCTCTCTC
>NW_005353496.1:0-313 GCF_000412655.1 Myotis brandtii | reverse complement strand
CTTGCCAATTCCTTTTCATGGATTTATAACAAAACAGTAACTGTTGGCATTAAACTTTCTATCTATGCATAACCATGCCTTAGACCTTCTATTCTAAACAGGCCTTTCCCAGCTTACTACCCCTGACATGGGCATGATTACGCAGGCCTGCAAGCAGTACAGAGGCTGCCAACTGTCAACTCTTTCAACAGTGACCAAAACCTGATGGGCACCCTTTCCTGCCCAGTTGGGCATCTGCCCTCTTGCAGCCAGACATCCTTTACCTTTGGGGGTTATCCCACACAGTCCCCTTCCAGGATAGCCAACATACATT
>NW_005353495.1:0-737 GCF_000412655.1 Myotis brandtii | reverse complement strand
AAATTATCTAACAAACTGCAGCTGGGTCAGAGAGACTAAGAACTTTCAAAAGAAGGCCCAAGGCCCCATAGCTGCTTGCATTACCTCACAGCTGGGCCTCATCTAGGCACCTCCAAACCCCAAACAAAGAAGAGGAATCTGCAGATCTCTCTGTAGCTCCTGCTGGGTAGCCTCAGGCAGAGGCTAAATTAGCACCTCCTTAGAGATCCAAGAGCCAGTGTACCCAGTGGTCAGAGTGGGACCATCCAGATTACAACTCCTCAGATCCATAAGGGACACACTCAGGGGGCAGACTCAGTGAACACCAAAGCCCCACTGAAGCAAGTCTTGCCCCAGAAGGGTGTCTCCAGCACAGAAGTTCTCCCACTGCAGACACAGCTGATTCTCACAGCCAATTGGCCTGGAGGTCAATTCCTCCCAGTGATAACTACAACAATCAAGGCTTAACTACAACAAGACTGTGCACAAAGCCCACAAGGGGGTGCACCAAGAGTGTCTACCTCAGGTAATTGGGACTGAGCCACTGGGCCCTATAGGACACCTAGCACAGAAAGCCACTCTATCAACACAGGGAAGCATAAAAAATGCGGAGACAAAGAAACAGGTCACAAATGACAGAAATGGAGGAAAGCAAATGACTGGATATAGAGTTCAAAACCACACTTACAACGTTTTTCAAGAATTTTCTAGAAACCATCGATAAGACCCTCAATAAATCTAGTGAGACCCTCGAGGAT
>NW_005353494.1:4338-4910 GCF_000412655.1 Myotis brandtii | reverse complement strand
GTGGGACCCCCCGATGACCGAATGGGGGGCGCAGAGCCAGGCATCGGAAGGCGTGGCCTGGGTTGGGGGCTGTCTCAGCGCCCCTGGCTGGAGGGCTTTGCCAGGAGCGATGAGGGTCGGGGATCAGGAGTCTGACGCGTCCCCTGTTCTGTCCGCCAGGACATACTGAACCACGTGTTCGACGACGTGGAGAGCTTCGTGTCGAAGCTGCAGAAATCCGCGGAGGCGGCCCGAGTGCTGGAGCATAGGGAGCGCGGCCGCAGGACCCGGCGCCGGGAGTCCGGGGGTGAGGGGCGCCCCGTGTGGGATCCCGATCACCCCCTCCCTGCTCCCCTGGGTACCCCCAGATAGCCCCCCTGTCCCTAGGGCAGTGGTTCTCAACCTTCCTAATGCCGCGACCCTTTAATACAGTTCCCCATGTTGTGGTGCCCCCCAATTTCATTGTTATAAATTGAACATAATGAAAGCATAGTGATTAATCACAAAAACAATATGTAATTATATATGTGTTTTCCTATGGTCTTAGGCGACCCCTGTGAAAGGGTCGTTCGACCCCCAAAGGGGTCGCGACC
>NW_005353494.1:1585-3372 GCF_000412655.1 Myotis brandtii | reverse complement strand
CGTGGTGGTGGGGGCGGGGCGTGGTGACGGGAGGGGCGGGGCATGTGAGCAGGGGCGTGGTTATTGATGGGCGGGGAGGCGGGGCGTGGTGATTGGCGGCCCGGAGGGTGTGGCCAATGAAGAAAGAGCGGGACCTAGGACAAATGCCAGCATCCGATTGGAGGAAAGGCCAGAAATTAGTGTGATGGAGAGATTTCAAACTACATCAGTTAGATCCTGGGACAGGAACGAAAGGCGGGGCTTATAGGAATGGGGCGGGACTTGGGGGCGGAGCCATATAGAAGGGGCGGGGTTTAGGAAAGGTTTGGTCTGAGGGTGGGAAGGGGGCGGAGCCTGTACTCGGAGGCAGGGATCCTCGCGTGGTAGGGGCAGAGCCAGCGAGGAATGCGCGCAGCTAGAAAGCGGTCTGGATTCAGAGGCTGGGGGACCATTGGTTGGAATCAGTGTATTGAGAAATAGAATCGATGTCAGGGGCGGGGCTTAGAGGCGGGGCCGGAGCTGGGCCAAAAGAGACGAGGAGAGAATAGCTGGGTTAGAGTGAGGCTTGGGCACAGGGGACGGGGGCCAGGGGAGAAGTGACGGGGCTAAGTCGGGTGGAACAGGGTCACTGAGCCCTCGGCCCGTCTTGGCTGCAGGCTGGAATTGCCCCCGGAGGAGGGACCCCCATATATCCCCGAGTTCTACAGCGGCTGGGAGCCCCCGGCCGCCGACCCGCAGGGCCGCCCCTGGGAGGACCCAGTAGAGAAGCAGCTGCAGCACGAGCGGCGGCGCAGGCAGGTAAGGCTCAGGTTTGGGGGGACAGCAGGCTGCCCCAGGTGACACAGCAGGGTCAGGACTGGGAGGTCTGGGAGGGTGACACCTCCCCCCCACCCCGCCACCCTGTCCTGCCCCTGACCTGCCGCCTTATTTCCCGCAGCAAAGCGCCCCCCAGATCGCTGTCAACGGGTGAGTGTCAGCCCCAGGGCGGGGCAGCTGGGGTCCAGGAGGGGTGCATCCTGGGGGCTCCCCGAGCTGACTCCGCCCCCCTTTTTTTTTCTGTCTTTTTCCTTCTGTCTTCCCGGCTCTTCTTCGCAGGTGGGTGAGGTGGTGACCTGGCCTGGGGCTGGGGCCGGGGCTGGGAGAGGGGGGGGAGGAGCAGGGAGGGCGGAGCAGGGAGGGAGGGGCCTGGGCCCAGATTTCTGGGTCTGAGGGTGGAGGGGGCTGGAGGCCCGGGTTCCAGGGTCTGAGGGAAGGAAGTGGAGAGGTGCGGGCTGCGAGGCTGGCCCCTCGCCTTCCCAAGGCTCTGCAGCAATTGTCCCTGTCGCTGCTGAGCTTTAAGGATGAAAAGGGCCAAGAAATGAAAGCTTAAGACTTGGATTCCTCTGTCTCTGGGGGAGGAAAGAACTGGGGGTGCAACTTCATGACTCCAACAAGCAGTGGGGGTGCAGACTCTTGGGGCCAGGGGGAAGAGGAGGGGGTAGAGGGTGCCTGGGCAAGTCAGGAGGGAAGCCGCGTGGGATGAGAAGAACCAAGCAGCAAAGCTGGAGGAGCAGAAGGGGGGTCTGGGCACGGGCCGGGCAGCGGGTCTCAGCAGGGACAGCGTGCTGGGAGCTGCCTGCCCCACACAGGGGGCGCCGCGGCCCTGAAGACCCCCCTCTCCCTTGCACAGGTAGGCCTGATCCGGGCTGAGGTCCCTCTTATTGGGGGGTCAGAGCTCAAATCCCACGCCCCTTCCCCCAGCTGCCTGGTCTCGCAGAACCCCGCCCCCCCCCCCCCCCCTCCTGTTACCCCCCCCCTTTTTTTTTTTT
>NW_005353494.1:0-1555 GCF_000412655.1 Myotis brandtii | reverse complement strand
ACCCCCAACTTTTTGTTTTGCATTCTTTTTTTAAAAAAATTTCTTTATTGCCATAACCGGTTTGGCTCAGTGGATAGAGCATCGGCCTGCGGACCGAAAGGTCCCAGGTTCGATTCCGGTCAAGGGCATGTACCATCCCCAGTGGGAGGTGTGCAGGAGGCGGCTGATCAATGTTTCTCTCTCAATATTTCTCTCTCATCGATGTTTCTAACTCTCTATCTCTCTCCCTTCCTCTCTGTAAAAAATCAATAACATATATATTTAAAAAAAACAAAAACAAAAAACCCCCAACACCTTTTAAAAAAAAATTTCTTTATTGATTAAGATATTACATATGTGTCCTTATCCCCCCGATACCCCCAACTTTTAACCTGCCTTCTCTGTGCCTCAAGTTCTTTGGAGGAAAAAAATATGGGAATAATAACCCCTTCCTGGAAGAAGGAGAAACCCATGAGGTTGTAAGGTTTTAAGAGCTCAGGTTCTCGGCCACCTGTGCACACAGAAAGCCGAATTACTCAGGACAGGGACGCTGGGGCCGGCCTGTCCAGCTCCCAGGCTGCCGTGCACCTTCTCGCCGTGGGACCTTCCCATCAGGGGTCATTGCCCATCACTGTCCCTCCACTTCCTCACCTGTGGAATGGAAATAATAATAGGATCCCTGGGAAGAGGCAGGGAAAGGAGAGTCCAAATTCATGCTTCTACCAGGGCTCGTCCTGAGAATCAAATCAGCTAATATATGTACCAAACTTTGAACAGTGCCCGGCATATTGTGACTGCGAGTTATCATTATGTATGAGCCCAGTACATAGTAGATGGTCAATAAATAAATAGCAGCTGCCCTCGCCGGTTTGGCTCAGTGGATAGAGCACCGGACTGCAGACCAAAGGGTCCCAGGTTCAATTCCGGTCAAGGGCACATACATTGGTTGCAGGCTCCTCCCTGGCCCAGGCCCTGGCCACGGCTTGTGCAGGAGGCAACCAATCGATGTGCTTCTCTCGCATCGATGTTTCTCTCTGTCTTCCCCGCTCTCTTCACTCTCTCTAAAAACAATGGGAAAATATCATCGGGTGAGGGTTAATATAAATAAATAAATAACAAATAAATAAAAATTAAATCTTAAAAAAAAAATAAATTGCAGCTGTTACCAGCTGTCTTATCTGGGACATTTAAATATTTGTATTGATTTCAGAGAGGAAAGGAGAGATAGAAATATCAATGATGAAAGAGAATCATTGATTGGCTGCCTCCTGCAAGTCGCACACTGGAGATGGAGCCCACAACCTGGGCATGTGCCCTGCCTGGGAGTCGAACCCGTGACCTTCTGATTCACAGGTCAATGCTCAACCACTGAGCCACACCCGCCGGGCTAGAGAGAGGAAGGGAGAGGGAGAAAGAGAAACATCGATGTGAGAGTGGAACACCGATCCATTGCCTCCTGCACGCCCCCTACTGGGGATTGAGCCCCAAACGCGGGCATGTTCTCTGACCCGGAACAGAACCTACAACCCTTTGGTGCAGGGGGTCTATGAAATGGAGGTGATGCTAGTACCCGTAC
>NW_005353493.1:0-867 GCF_000412655.1 Myotis brandtii | reverse complement strand
TTTTTTTGTTGCTCTCTTTCTAAGTCTTTGAGTTGTATGGTTAGACAATCTTACCTTTTTTTCTCGTTTATTCAGGTAGAGCTATGCTTTTTTTGTAGAGCTCTATGAACTTTCCTCTCAAGACTGCTTTCACTGTATCCCATAGATTTTTTATTGTTTTGTTTTCATTGTTTTTTGTTGCCTTTGTGCTTTTTATTTGTTCTTTGATCTCTCTGGTAACCCAGTCATTAATATCATGCTATTTAGTTTCCAGGCGTTTGATTTTTTTATTTTTTATTGTAGTTGATTTCTAGTTTTATGCCATTGTGATCTGAGAAGATGCTTGTTGTGATTTCTATCCTCTTGAAGTTGGAGAGATTTTTCCTGTGTCCTAATATGTAGTCTATCTTGAAAAATGTCCCGTGTGCATTGGAGAAGAATGTATATTCTGTAGCTTTGGGGTGAAATATTCTGAAGATGTCAATTAAGTCCATCTGATCTAGTGAGACATTTAGGATTGCTATTTGTTTGTTTATTTTTTTTTCAGAGGATTTGTCCAATGGTGATACTGGGGTATTAAAGTCCCGTACAATGACTATATTGTTGTAAATATCTCCCTTGATATTCTCCTGACGCTCTATCCACTGAGCCAAACTGGTTTCGGCAGAGTTATATCTTCTTGATGAATTGCTCCCTTTAGTATTATAAAGTGGCCTTCCTTATCTCTTATTATGGCCTTCACTTTGAGATCTAATATGTCAGATATAAGTATTGCTACCTCAGCTTTTTTTTCATTTCCATTTTCCTGAAAAACCTTTTTACATCCCTTCACTATCAATCTGTGTGAGTCCTTTTTCTGAGGTGGTTTTCCTGTAGACAGCAGATATA
>NW_005353492.1:0-472 GCF_000412655.1 Myotis brandtii | reverse complement strand
TTTAAAACTCATGCTATTCCACTCTACTCATTATATACAGGAAAAGAATAAAGATGTGGTCTCTCTTGGTTTTCATGCTTCTGGTAAAAATACCTGACCCTAATATGTCAAAAGGATAAAGGAAAGTAATCCATATATACAAAAGCCTAAGTAATCGAATGACAGAACAACTGGTCGACTGGCTGCTATGACGTGCACTGACCACCAGGGGGCAGAC
Organism: Myotis brandtii; assembly: GCF_000412655.1. NCBI lineage: Eukaryota > Metazoa > Chordata > Mammalia > Chiroptera > Vespertilionidae > Myotis > Myotis brandtii. The sequence goes on along the minus strand of NW_005353492.1, from coordinate 255 downwards.
GCTCAACGCAGGAGCTGCCCCCTGGTGGTCAGTGTGCTCCCACAGTGGGAGCACCACTCAGCTGACTGACCTGTCCCGGCAGCCCACCAGCCCAGCGGCAGCCACTCATTCCCTCAGTAGTCCTGCAGGTCCAATCTCTGGAGAATGGGCCAGGCACCGACAGACCTGTGCCGCCTGCACGATCCCTTGGGCACCACGGCCGCTTCCCCTCCTTAGACGCTCCACAAGGAAGAAATGATATAAAAGCGGCTGCCA
>NW_005353491.1:0-423 GCF_000412655.1 Myotis brandtii | reverse complement strand
TCAGAGGTTTCTAGAAGATTCTTGAATAACCTTATAAATGTGGCTTTGAACTCTATATCCAGTAGTTTTCTTTCTTCCATTTCTTTCATTTGTGACATGTTTCTTTGTCTCCGCATTTTGGCTGCTTCCCTATGTTTGTTTCTATGTATTGGGTAGCTGCTAAGTCTCCTTGAGTTGATAGAGTGGCCTTGTATAGTAGGTGTCCTATAGGGCCTAGTGGCTCAGCCTCCCCAATCACCTGAGGTGGACACTCTTGGTGCACCCCTTTGTGGGCTGTGTGCACAGTGTTGTTGTAGTTGATCCTTGATTGCTGTTGGTATCACTGGGAGGAATTGACCTCCAGGCCAATTGGCTTAAGGATCAGCTGCAACTACAGTGGGAAAGCAGCTGTGCAGAAGACACCCTTATGGGGCAGGACTTGCT
>NW_005353490.1:1116200-1116895 GCF_000412655.1 Myotis brandtii | reverse complement strand
CTCTTCTTCCCCGCCTAAGGGAGGAAGAGCTTGCCCGGCTGTCTACCCGAAATTTGCGTAAGTCCTTACAGGCTTTGCAGAGCAGCGCCGCGTCGGCACGACGGGTGGTGAGAACCGTACGGGAGGAGGACGCACCGAGAACCAATCCAACACAGCCTGCCTTCTCTCCGGGTGATCTCGTTTGGGTGAAGCATCACGACCCTGGCAGCCTGGAACCTAGATGGGATGCACCCTACCAGGTGGTGCTGAGCACTCCAACCACCATCAAAGTTGCAGGAAAGAGGCACTGGATTCATCGCACCCAAGTGAAGGCGGCTGACAGCGGTGACAGCCCGTGGAGGTGGAAAGTGAAACTAACCCAGGGCCCACTAAAGGTGAAACTAGAGAGAGGAACCAAGATGGCAGCATAGGTAAACACCAGAGTTTGCTGCCTCGAACAACCACTTCAAAAATACAACTAAAAGACGGAGAGGACATCATCCAGAACCACAGGAAGGCTGGCTGAGTGGAAATTCTACAACTAGAAGGAAAGAGAAAAGCATACCGAGACTCAGAGGAGGCGCAGTGAGGAAGGAAAATACTAAGGTGCGGAGTGCATGCAGAGCGGGCTGGCAGCTGAGGGCGCGGTTGTCGTTTTCAATCGGGAGGGAGTCTCAGGCTCTGAGCTCCAGTTCCGGGCGAGTCTCTAGGGACCC
>NW_005353490.1:1110001-1112372 GCF_000412655.1 Myotis brandtii | reverse complement strand
GCCCTAGTGACAGGACATCAAAATTACAAAGAACTGGGTAATCAAATTGACCAAGACCTGAGTACCCTAGAAAAATCCATAGGACAGTTGGAGGAATCAGTAGGGTCCTTAGCTGAAGTAGTCTTACAGAACAGGAGGGGCCTCGACCTACTCTTCCTGAAACAAGGGGGACTGTGCCTAGCATTAGGGGAGGCGTGCTGCTTCTACACTAACCACTCCAGGGTAATCAGAGAAAGTTTAAGTCAGTTAAGGAAACGGCTGATGGACAGAGAAGAGGCCCGTAGGGCAGAGGGGAACTGGTATGAGAATTTGTTCTCCTGGTCCCCGTGGCTCACAACCCTCTTATCCGCTGTGGCAGGGCCTCTCCTTCTCCTAATAGTAGGTCTCATTTTCGGACCCTGCCTGCTCAGGTGTCTCCTCAATTTTATCCAAGACCGAATCCAAGCTGTCAAGCTCATGGTCCTACACACCCAATACTCCAGAATCTTAGAGGAGGACGCTGAATCAAATATTTGATTCGGGCATAAGACCAGTAGAGAATGTGCTAGGGGCAGGGATCACGGGAGAGAAAAATTGCTAATTATCTCGCTAGAAAAGCAATGTGTTATGATTGAACCCAGCCAGGTGTGACCCTGCTCATAAATTTTAAGTAAACTTTTTACCCTGCCAGTACCAGGAACGGCTAATGAACCGCTTTGCAGTTTGTTTTTTTCTTTTTTAAAAAAATACTTTGCAGATAAAAGGTCTTGCTGTACTTTCAGTCTGCACTGCAAGCTGTGAGGCTCTTACGGGAGGGACACAGCTGGTAGTCAGCTGGCCAGCTCAATAAAGGCTCTTAAAATTTAAATTCTGAGTTGGTGGTCTATCTCGTTGAGCTAACCCATAACACAGCAAGTAAAGAAAGGAACTCGGTTTTCCTTGTCTTCTCCCCCAATTCCCATTGCTGGGGAATGGCATCTCAATTCACCCACTGTACACGCCAGGAACCAGGGACTCTAGCTACATTCTCCGTCCCCTTCCCTCCGCATCCCATCCATCAAGCGCTTCGCGTGCTTCTCAGTCTCTGCTCCTACTGTCCTCACCCGAACACAGCAGAGCTCTCACTGGGACTCCTGCAATTGCCACTAGAAGCATCATTTAATATTCTGCATAGGTCGTCCATTTACATTTCCAAAGACACAGAAGGGATTTATAATGGAAAGTCTCCCTCCACCCATCTCCTAGCCACTCAGTGCATCTTTCCAAAAGCCACCAGATACTCATTTTTAAAAATATACCTTCCCAGGAATATTTTATACCAGTATGTGTATTATGTATTCTAGCCACCCCCCCCCCACCACTAAATTGCAGCATACCAATGCAATGCTCTAAATTGTCTTTCCTGTACTTTCAGTTCCAGTTTCACGTCTGAAGAGTATTCCTTTGTATAAATTTAACTATTTAAGCCAACCCGCTTGTTTCCAATAATTTGGTTTTATAAACAATGCCGTCACGAGTAACCTCGTATTCCATAATCTTGCCAAATCGTTTACAAGATAACGTTTGGAGGTCCAAGGACATTTGCAATTTTGATAGCTACCATGGCTTTTTGCTATTTTCATTTTTATTAAAGTTATACAAGCACACAGATTTAGAATTAAGTCATTCTACAAGGGTTGTTACATTAAAAAAGCTAGAGAGACATCGTTTTCAGAGGCACCCCTTTCGCCCCCCACTTTTAAAAATACCCACTCCCAGGACTCTGCAGGACTCGCAGCGTCCCGAGTTTCCAGTTTCCGCTTTACCCATGGGCTCCGCTACGGAGGAGGAGGATTCGGCTCTCTCCCGCCCTGTCTTCCTGACACACCCCTCTCTGCACATCTTCGCCGGGGACCTCCCTCCCGCAGTCTGCAAGGGCTCCCAGGCGGCGCGCCTCTGACGGATCGGCGGCAGCTCAACCTGCTTGTGACGCTCACGCCGCAGGAAGTCACGAAGCCCCCGGAAGCTACCCGGGCGGGGCGTGTCCCCCCCTCCAAGCCCCCCCCCCCCCACGCCTCTCCGCGTTCCGGCCCATAGTCTAGGGCCGAAAAGGGGCGGAACTCCGTGAGCCGGAGGAAGTTTCCCCGCCGGACCAAAAAGCGGAGTGCACCGAGTGTCGCGGGAGCTGCTTTTAGGTCCCTTGCTCCCGCGACATGGCCTTCAACTTTGGGGCTCCCTCGGGCACCTCGGGCACCGCTGCAGCCACCGCAGCTCCCACGGGTGAGTAATGCCCCCGGACCTTCTCCTGGGGAGGTCTCGCGTCCGCTTCGATCCGAGACTCTCCGGCTCGGGGTTCCCGGGGTTTCCTGTCGGGGCGGAGACTTTAGGGCTTCGGCAAAGGGCGGCGGCGCGG
>NW_005353490.1:1105397-1109802 GCF_000412655.1 Myotis brandtii | reverse complement strand
GGCGGGGGCTCCGGCGCTGCCCTGCGGCTCCTTTGGTCCCAGCCCCTGGGTGGCGGGAGCCTTCGCCCCAGCCCCTTTGCTCCTCTCTCCTGTCCCCACCTCCGCTTTCTTAATTTATTTGGAGCAAAGTCAAGGTTTGTCTTTTGTTCACTTCTGGGAAACTTCCTACAGACGCTTCTAATCCTATCTTGCTTTCTTTTCTTGTGTTTCTTCCCCTCTCCCCTTTTAAATTTGTCTTTCTTTGCCTACACGCCTATCAGGATTTGGTGGGCTTGAGACTGCCAACTCCACCGCCAGTGGGTTTAATTTTGGGGGTTTCGGATTAGCTGCTAACCCTGCAGTGAACTTTAATATTGGGAATTTCGGTGTTCCGACTACCTCGGCGACTCCGTTCAATTTTGGTAACAGTCTGGCAAGTGCAGGTAGATACTCGGGTCGTATGTGTAACGAATGCTGGGAGCTGGAGTCCAAGAATGTGTTGTGATTCCTGGAGTTTGGGAAAGAACAGTAACTTGTCTGAGGAAAGGACATTTATCTCCTGATGTCGAATCAGTAACATTTGTATCAAGATTTAGTTTTGGGAAGTCTTGCAAGTTATAATGTTCCTTTGTTAAATTTGTATTCAATTGGACAGAACATAATTTCCAAGTGGTTTGGAATTATTATTTTTGAGTTAGAGTATATCTTCCAAATTATTACATATTCCTTCCAAAGTATAAGCTCAGCAGTCAGGCCCATTTTCCTGGGATTCTTGGACTCCTGCAGTCACTTTTTTCATTTTTCCTGCATCTTTCATTGGAATTTCATTTTATTGTCCTTGTGTTTCCCAAGAGGACATTGTCTTATACGAACAGCAGTAACCTGTTTTGTTTTTTAACCTGTATAATAATAATTTATTTCTTTGTTCAACTCAGCATATTAGTAAACGTTTCTGTAAGATGTGTAATTATAGAAGGAATCCTCAGTTTTTTCCTAGAAAATTGTAAGAAATGATCAGAGAGGCAGTTTAATTTAATGTCAGCATTGAGTTCTAAAAGATAGGCTAGACATCTTTGCATTCAGAATGGTAATTATGAAGATTTTATTATCTAGATGGATTGTTTAAAGTTCATTGGAAAATTTGCAAAGCACAAACTATAATGTGTGTATATGTGTATAAATTTAAAATAGGTCTATGTATACTTACAATGACCCTATAGAAAAGTCTTGTTCCTCAGCTGCTCGTATATGAATCTGTTGTCCATATTTTCTTACATTATGCCACTTATGCCCATGCCAATTATATGCATTTGGTAAACTTTATTTTCTGAAACTTTTTAGTTCTCTAAAACTATTTGGAAAGTTCTGGTATTTTGTGCAATAACTTGTCAATGTGAGTATCACTTTGGTATTTGATTTGAAAACGTTTTGAAGAATACTTGAAAATTCCAAAAATAAAATGATCTATTATCATAAAGATATATTTAAAGATCACATATTACTGTCATTTGGTATGTTTATTTTTTCCGTGTTTGCTTAAAATTGGCACTGGGTAAAACACGTTTTTTTCAAATTTGTGTTTCTGGACAAAACCACCCAGTTGTAATTCACCAACAATAAATACATCTTTTGTTATGTGCTTGATTTTGTGTTCCTTTGGAGTTATCATTGTTAAGTTTTGAGTTGTGATAATATAATTGTGTTTTAACTACTTTTATATACATTATTCATTAACTTTGCCTTTACCAAAGGGCTGATAGAAATTTTTGTCTACTTTTTAATTTTATATCTTTGCAGATTGATGTTAATAATAAACATTTTTGGTATGATAAGACCTGACTGATATTTTTATCATGTAGTCAATTCAGAGTATATCTTAGTTTTTCTATGGAAGGGAGAAGAAAAAAGATTGTTTCCAGTTTTGCAGTATTGCCCTAGCATACAAGTAAATAGAGTGGTTGTGCCTGCATGCAACATAGAGTCTATTCTTTTATTATTTGATTTTTGTTGAGAGAGAGAGAGAGAGAGAGGAAGGGAGAGGGAGAGAATCATCTATGTGAGAGCAAAACATAAATTGGGTGCCTCCTACACACCCCCTCCTGGGGATCCAGCCCACAACCCAGGCATGTGCCCTGACCAGGAATCAAAACAGCAGCCTTTTGGTGCATGGTACAACACTCAACCAACTGAGCCAAACCGGCCAGGGTGACATGCAGTCTACTCTTGAGTAATTTTCCATATCAGAATTATATGGTGAATATCAAAGGGTTGGGGGTTTTTTCTTATTATTTTCTATGTTACAATATTGATGAATATTTGTCTTAAAAGTCTTTTTGGCACCACATTAGTATCAGGTAAAAACCGACAATAAAGAAAATACATAAAACAATTTTAGATTGGCTAGTATCCCATTCCATTCATATGTCAAGTTAGCTATAGTTAAGATTGATTTGTCTCTACACTTACCCAAGTGTAATTTGCATATCTATCAGATTTGCCAAACTCCGATAGCTATCACAGAGGTCTGTGATAGCTCTGTTCACTTTCCCTGCCACTGCCTTCCACTTGTTTTTTTCCTCTCTCACTTCTTCCTCAGAGAAACATTTTTGTTGTATAGAGGTCAATGTATTGGTATGTTTTGTTTGAAAAGTTGCTTAGTCTCAGTGGAGACTAAGTAGCAATATAAGCTAAAGTAGACTATAAATTAATTGACCAAGCCAAGGTTGAAAGCTATCAACACACTCTGCCGTTATAATCTGTTTGCACACTATTTTAAAAAACATTTGAATTAGTTGCAAAAATTAGGGTTTAAAATTCTATAAATTTCACATAGGAAATCTAGATCTTCTATTTATTTGGGGGGTAAAAATGGGAATATATAACACTGCTAAACTACCATTCTCCTGCAGCAGTAGTCTGCTGGAATTTAGAAACTGCTGCTATTTTTTCAAACTGTTCACATTGAATAGTTCCACCACGCATTAATGTTATCAGCCTAAATCTTCTAGGTGTTTGAATTTGCATTCCCTACTCTAAAAGTACATACATAGTCATTTTAGTGTTTGTTAAACATAATGGCTTAACATGTTTTCTCAGCTATAACTGTTAATCATCCCTTTAGTTGAAAGGTATATATTGCATTGAGGTATTCTAGTTTAAATACTTCTGTGGCTTATTTCTTGCAACATACTGATTTCTTGATTAGTAGAATAGTTTTTTTAAAAATGAAGTTGAAAGTAGAGAAAGGAAAATTAGATCAATATATTTTGTCTTTATGCATAGCAATTACTTATAAAATAATTTGAAAAAAATTACCTCTTATGTATACAAAAGAGTCTTTCTTTCTATTTTATTTATCCCCTTAAAATTAGGTGGGTTCGGAGGATTTGGGACAACATCTACAACAGCAGGTTCTGCATTCAGCTTTTCTGCTCCAACTAACACAGGCACTACTGGTAAGAGGACAGTCTTAAGTCACTTGTAGAAGTGAGCTAGAGCTCAGATTTTTTTAACTTATGCAATTTCAATTTTTCATTAAAAGGACTCTTCGGTGGTACTCAGAACAAAGGTTTTGGATTTGGTACTGGTTTTGGCACAACTGGAACTAGTACTGGTTTAGGTACTGGTTTGGGAACTGGATTGGGATTTGGAGGATTTAATACACAGCAGCAGCAGCAACAACAAACTAGTAAGTATGAGGTTTTCATCTTACTTCCAATATAAAATTATAACAATACTAGAGGCCTGGTGCACAAAAATTTATGCACTCGGGGGTCCCTCAGCCTGGCCTGTGCTCTCTCGCAGTCTGGGACCCCTTGGGGGATGACCACCGGCTGTTTTAGGCCCGCTCCCTGGGGAATTGGGCTTAAGCTGGCAGTCAGACATCACTCTGGCAGCCCGGGAGCCCTCGGGGGATGTCCACTTGCCAGCGGGGAGCAGGCCTAAGTTGCAGTCGGACATCCTTTGCGCTGCTGAGGAGGCGGGAGAGGCTCCTACCACCACCGCTGTACTGGCAGCCGTCAGCCTGGCTTGTGGCTGAACAGAGCTCCCCCTGTGGGAGCGCACTGACCACCAGGGGACAGCTCCTGCATTGAGCATCTGAGCCCTGGTGGTCAGTGTGTGTCATAGTGACCAGTCATTCCCAGTCTTTTTGCTGTTAGGGTCAATTTGCATATTACCCTTTTATTATATAGGATAGAGGCCTGGTCCACGGTTGGGGGCCGACTGGTTTGCCCTGAAGGGTGTCCCGGATCAGGGTGGGGGTCCCGCTGGGGTGCCTGGCCAGCCTGAGTGAGGGACTGAAGGCTGTTTGCAGGCTGGTCACACCCCCTTCAGGGTGGGGGACCCTACTGGGGTGCCTGGCCAGCCTGGGTGAGGGGCTGATGGCTGTTTCCAGGCTGGCCACACCCCCTTTAGGGTAGGGGGT
>NW_005353490.1:1104248-1105030 GCF_000412655.1 Myotis brandtii | reverse complement strand
GCTTCCTCCATCATTGGGGCAACCAAGCCTTCTGCTTGCTCCAGCTCCGTGGCTGCTGGCCGCCATCTTGGTTGGGTTAATTTGCATATAGTCGCTCTGATTGGCTGGTGGGCGTGGCTTAAGGCGTAGCGAAGGTATGGTCAGTTTGCATGTTTGTCTTTTATTAGATTAGATAGCTAACATTATTGAATGCACTGTTCAAAACACATTAGTGGTTAACTTTTAAAAAAATTATCAATATTGCACAGGATTCCAAAAGCTACTTCTCATGTTTATATATAACTAGAGGCCCAGTGCACAGATTTGTGCATCAGTGGGGTCCCTTGGCCTGGCCTGTGGGAATTGGGCCGAAACCGGCTCTCCAACATCCCCCAAGGGGTCCTGGATTGCGAGAAGGCAGTTCTCAGGTGACACACCCCGGAATTGGGCTCCCTTCTCTCTGGTTCCAGGTGCATCACCCGAGAACCGCAGCTGCCAAGTCACCGCAGCTCGCGGCGGTCAGTGCACATCATAACTACCGTTGGAGCGTCTGCCCCCTGGTGGTCATTGTGCATCATAGCTACCGGTCAGATGGTTGCTTTGGCTTTTATATATAGATACTAGAGGCCCGGTGCACAAAAATTTGTGCACTCAGGGGGGAGGCTGGGTTCCCTTAGCCCGGCCTGTGCCCTCTCGCAGTCTGGGACCCCTCGGGAGATAACGACCTGCTGGCTTAGGCCTGCTCCTGGGTGGCAGAGGGCAGGCCCAATCCCTAGGTGCAGCCCCTGGTCGGGCTCAGAGCA
>NW_005353490.1:1103459-1103663 GCF_000412655.1 Myotis brandtii | reverse complement strand
GGCTCCGCTGATCCCGGTGCTGGGAATAATATTACCCTTTTACTATATAGGATAGAGGCCTGGTGCACGGGTGGGGGCCGGCTGGTTTGCCCTGAAGGGTGTGTTGGAGGGGGGGGGTGGGGGCCGGCTGGTTTGCCCTGAAGGGTGTGTTGGATCAGGGTGGGGGTCCCCACTGGGGTGCCTGGCTAGCCTGGAGGGGATGAT
>NW_005353490.1:1072042-1103176 GCF_000412655.1 Myotis brandtii | reverse complement strand
ACACTGTTTCAACTCCAGCTCTGAGATCCCGGCTGGCTGAAAGCAGGTTTCTGGGGTTTTGTTTAGCTTCTATATTTGTAACAATGTTTCAAACTGCAAGCTCAGAGGCCGGCAGCCGCAGGCTGGGAACGTTGGCTTCCTCGGTCACTGAAGCAAGCAAGCCTCCTGTTAGCTTCAAGCTGCCTGGCTGCCAGCCGCCATCTTGGTTGGCAGTTAATTTGCATATCGCCCTGATTAGCCAATGGGAAGGGTAGCGGAGGTACGGTTAATTACCATGTTTCTCTTTTATTAGATAGGGTAGAAATGATAACTTGGGAGAAGTCTGGTTGACATGATTAGGATGTAAGTTTTCTGGGTTTAGTTTTAATTTTTTGTTGCTAAAAATAAATAACAAAAATATAGAAAACTGCACAAAAGTACAGCTTAATGAATTATATATAAAGTGAACACTTTGGTAACCACTGCCCATGTCAGAAGATGGACCTGGCCAGTCTGTTCAGAAGCCCTCCACATTCCCCTCCTAATCATTTCCCCATGAAAGGAACTTAATAGACCTGTCGTTTACAATATTCACTTCCTTTTATAGTTTTGTCACTCAAGTGTGTAAACAATATTGCTTTATTTGTCTTAAATCTCTGTAAGTTCCTCTTTTAGCTCTCCTTTTTTATTTTTCAATTTATTAAAGAAATCAGCTAATTTGTCCTATGGAGTTTTTCAGTCAGGACTTTACTGATTGCATTCCTGTAGTATAATTTAACATATTCTTTTGTCCATCCTCTGTATTTCTTGCTATAAAAGGAAAACCAGTGTCATTTGCTATAAGGAAAAGATAATCAAAATTTAAGTACAAAGAAAATATAATAGTGTTAATGAATTCTAGCCAGACACCTTTGTGCCTTAAGCTCTGAGCCTTAGACATCTTCAGCCCTTTGTTAAAAAGTGAGATAAGCTCAGTCATGTGGCTCAGTTGGTTGAACGTCACCCCATGCACCAGTAGGTCACCGATCCCTGGTCAGGGCACATGCCCAGGTTTCAGGCTCAATCCCTAGTAGGGGGTGTGCGGGAGGCAACTGATAGATGTTTCTCATTGATGTTTCTGTTTCTCACTTCCTCTTCCACTAAAATCAATAAAAACATTTTTTAAAAAGTGAGATAAGCAAGTCATGAAACATTAAAGGCATACTGGCACCAACCAAACTTTTCTAGAAAATATAACCAAAGAATTAAAAGATATTTATTTATTTATTTATGTTGGTAGAAAAGCAAGCAAGAATTTCTTGACAACAGCAAAACCACACTTAGGACAGTGAAATATGGAGGGCATAGAGGAAGCAACAGGAGAACCTAGGCTGGGCTGCTTTGGCTTACAGGGAAGTTAGAGAAAAGGGGGCCTTGGAGACAGGTTCATGGGGTTAGCCTGGGATGAGTTGCCACTGCCCGTTGCTCCCCTGGTTGCAAGTGTTGTGGGGTCCCTTGGAGTTTAGGAAATAAGTGCCTGTGGGGGAAGGGAGAGTGCCTAAAGAGACTTTTTTTTAACCCTCACCCACGGATATTTTTCCATTGATTTTTAGTGAGAGTGGAAGAGAGAGGGAAAGACAGAGAGAAATATCGATGTGAGAGAAACACATTGATTGGTTGCCTCCTGCATGTGCCCTGACAAGGGCCTGGGCTAGGGAGGAGCTTACAACCAAGGTATGTGCCCTTAACTGGAATTGAACCCAGGACCCTTCGGTCCTCAGGCCAACACTCTATCCACTGAGCCAAATGGGCTAGGATGAGACATTTTCTTATAGGAATGAGTACATTTAGTAACTCAGCTATTGCTTGACAGCTATATCATACCAGGGGTACTTATTTATCTTGCACTTTGAAAATATTGATCTGATCTAACATCTTTGCCCTTCTTACTATTGGAAAGTTGTAGCACATAGAGATTAAGTAACTTTCCCAAAGCTACACAGCCAGCTAAAGCTTTATCCTACAATATTGATGGTTAGTCCATTTGTTCTTTTCACTATATTTTTCTTGTTAACAAGAAGGAAAAGTGTTTATTAAGCTGTTATTGATAAACGTTGATATAATGATTCTTATTGCTTATTTTTTATCTTCCAATGTGTATTTATTATACAAATATAACAACAATAAAGGTTGTTTAAAAGATAATTTTGCAACTTTGCAAAATCAACTTTTCCATATCTATGTCCTTTTTTATTTTTTTGGTGTGGGTCTAATATGGATCCAAGTTTGTGTGCTAGTAATAAAGTTAATTGAACAAGTTTAACATTATAAGGATTGTCCTAGTATATTAGTTTCTTTTCTTTTTTTAATATATATTTTTCCTTTATTGATTAAGCTATTTTCTTTTTAAAAAAATAATTTTTTATTAATTTCAGAGAGGAAGAGAGAGGGATAGAGAAATAGAAACATCGATGAGGGAAACATCATCGATAGGCTGCTTCCTACATGCCCCCTACTGGGGATCAAGCCTGCAACTTGGGCATGTACACTGACCAGGAATCAAACTGTGACCTCCTGGTTCATAGGTAAATGCTCAACCACTGAGCTATGTAACTGCCAGCCTGGCTATGTTAATTTTTTATTGTTGCCATAACAAAAGTGTCACAAATTTAGTGGCTTAAAAAAAACCAAAAAATTTATTATCTTATAGTTCTGTGGATTAGAAATGCAGAAATGGGTTTCACTGGGTTAAAATTAGTATGTCAGCAGGGTTGTGTTACTTCTGGAGATTCTAGGAGAGAATCAAGTCCTTTGCCTTGTCCAGCTTCTAGAGTTTCTCTGGATTTCGTGGCTTATAGCTCCTTTATATTCAGATTTTATTTTGATGCTGACTTCCCTCTTCCCTCTATGATTTATGTTGAGTTCCTTCTGGTAACACAGGATAATCCCAGCTTAATCTCATAATCACATCTTCAAAGTCCATTTGCTGTGTAAGGTAACATATTTACAAATTATGGGGATTAGGATATGGACATCTTTGTGTATAGGGGTCACTATGCTGCCTACCATACTTAGGCTCCTAATTTTTTTTTTTAATACTAATTTTGGGATATATTTTTAGCATTAGGTGGTCTCTTTGGTCAGCCTACACAGGCTCCTGCCCAGTCCAACCAACTGATAAATACTGCAAGTGCTCTTTCTGCTCCAACGCTGTTAGGAGATGAGAGAGATGCTATTTTGGCAAAATGGAATCAACTGCAGGCCTTTTGGGGAACCGGAAAAGGTTATTTCAACAATAACATACCACCAGTGGAATTCACACAAGAAAATCCCTTTTGCCGATTTAAGGTATTAATGCTTTTGATCTTCACTTGAAGGGTGTGTATAAGACAGATTATGATATTTGGTTAAAATAATACCAAGGAAACAGTTGCTTGTTTTTTTCAGTAGTCCTTGAACATGGTACAATTATATTTTTGTTTTAAAAATATAAAAATTATAAGATTGAGGTGATTTCATACATGTGTGTTTGAAGGTGCCCAGAATATGATTGAAAGGTGTGACTAGAATGTAATTTATAACCGAGGGAAAAAATGTTAACAAAAAGGGAATGGTCTGCTTGGCATCTATTAAAGGGAGATGTAAAAGTAGAATTTAGTGGTATTTATCTAACATTTGTCCTGGAAAGTATACCCTAACCATACAAGAGTATCCTATTGTCACTATTAATTGCTCGATGTCAAGGCCATTAAAACAATGTAGTCCATTTTCATTGTTGATTCCATGCCTATCAAGCAACGTGCTCATATGAATTTGACTTCTCAGATTCTGTTCATCAGCCAGTTAGAGTATATAGGTCAATTTGTAGTGTATTTTTTATAACAAATTAATAAATTACAATCCAGTTTACTTTAGCCTCTTTTGAGTTTTGTTGGCGTGTATCAGTCTCTTAAACCTAATCAATGTGTACATAAGCCTAGTGTTTAGAGCTACAAAGCTTAGAATCAGACCCTTGGACAACAAAAAGGAAGTAGTTTCTTTTAGTATATTGAAATTTTAATACCTTTTTTTAATGACTAAGATTTATGCAGTAGATAAACATAGATTGAATATAACAATTTGACTTTCCTTTTTTTTAAGTTGATAAATAACATACATATGGTAAAATACACAACGAACTAGAGTGAATTTAAATTTTTCAAAAACTTGCATTATAATTTGTGACAAACAAGAAAAGGCTTCTATCTAAAAGAGTAATTCTCTAGAAAGATATAGTTTATCATATCTAAAACCTAAGATTCTGTGAGTCTAATATATAGTAAAATGACTTACATTTTGGTCCATGACTTTTGCAGTCATTTTTATGACATTCAGAGTTGTTTCAACTGTGTAGAAGCACCCAACAACAATGGATATCAACGTTTTTCAGAGGCAAAAACTACTTAGTTACTCTTTTGAAAAGGAATTTTTAATTTCATTCTACAAATTTGTTATTCTGGGTTAAAATAATTTCTTTGAAATGTGTAACGTCCTAGGGCACAAGTAGGTAAGAATCATTATTTCCTTCACTACCAGACATTAAACTGTTTCCCCATTTTAGCAGATATGAAGCTATTAATATTAAATACTGGATTTAAGATTTGTACATATTTCTGATATTGTTTATTTTGTCATTCCACAGGCAGTAGGTTATAGTTGTATGCCCAATAATAAAGATGAAGATGGGCTTGTGGTTTTAGTTTTCAACAAAAAAGAAACAGATATTCGAAGCCAACAACAACAATTGGTAGAATCATTGCATAAAGTTTTGGGAGGAAACCAGACCCTTACAGTAAATGTAGAGGGTATTAAAACATTGCCAGATGATCAGTAAGTATACAATAGGTATACTCTTTATATCTGCATGCCTTGGTCCAGGGAGTGATCAAGTGATTTTGTTGCTAAAACCCCAGTTAAATCTCAGAGCAGAATGTTATTTCTCAGATAGTGATTTTTTAGTATTTATACAGAAACATTTTAAAAGCTTTTTTCTTAATCTTGGATTTTGTAACTTACTGGATGCTAATAATTTTTTAGATTTTTTCACTTAGAAACAGGAATAAACATTAATCTTGACTGTGCATATCAAGGGCCACAAAGATGTTAATGGAAAGTTTTGACTGATTACTGTTCATGTTCCTTTATGGATAAATATGATTGATTAACTTCCCTTGTCTGATAATTTTCATACTTAGTGGCAAAACATTACTTTAGAATATAACTGAAATCAGATTTTACTTCCTGGTCTTACTTGCAGTAAAACAATCTATAAGCTTCAACAGAATCTCCAAAGTACTTCTCAAATCTAGAAAAAAAATAATAGAACTTTGCAGCTAAGCAAACCTTTGACAAGTATCTTATTTGCCTGTCTCATTTTAACTTTATCACTTAAGTTAATTTATAAGTGAACAGAACATTAAGTAAGAGTATCTTATTTTTCAAGATTCAAGCCCTGGCCTTAGCTCAGTTGGTTAGAGCGTCATCCCAGTATGCCAAGGTTGTGCGTTCAATCTCCGGTCAGGGTACATATAAGAAGCAACCAATGAGTACATGAATAAGTGGAACAACAAATGATGTTTCTCTTTCTCCTGCCCCCCTACTCCCTTCCTCACTCTCTTTAAAATCAATAATTTTTTAAAAAGATTTAAGAAAAAAATAGTTTAATTCCCTTCTAAAATAGTCATTTCTTAATTAGACTAGTGCCCTTTTAAAAATCACATGCTGCATTGATATTTGTGGCTGTGAGTTATATGTTCATATTTTATAACTTGGTTGTTTTTTTCCTAGGACAGAAGTTGTCATTTATGTTATTGAGCGTTCTCCAAATGGTACTTCAAGAAGAGTTCCAGCTACAACACTATATGCCCATTTTGAACAAACCAACATAAAAACACAGCTGCAGCAACTTGGTGTAACCCTCTCTATGACTAGAACAGAACTTTCTCCTGCACAGGTCAAACAGCTTTTACAGAATCCCCCTGCTGGTATGTTTCTATACTCATAGAGTTGAGGAAATGAAAGACTTCGAGATATATGCTTCCTCTGTTTTGGGAGGTGTTGGTTGATTATTAATGTTAATGAAGCCGTTGTCAGCTTATCACATGTCTGTTTATTCACATAGATTGGAATTTTTTATTTCATTTATTCATCTGCCTAGTTTTTTATTTTTATTATATAGCTAATATGTTTGTTAGAAATAGCGAACTAAAGAAAAATCATGTATAATCCATCTACCCAAAGATAATTTACTATTTTATTTTTTTCTAGTTTATCTCTTGTTTTAACTGAGTCTTCAAGTAAAACCTGAATGTGTTCTTATCATAAAAGGTCCTTTCATGTTCTTTCCCCATTTTCTATTAGATTTTTTTGTCTTCCTTTGTGATTTATAAGAGCTCTGTAATATATTATCTTATAGGTTGTAGGTGTTTCCTGTCCATTTACACCTTTTGTTTAGCTTTATCTTACAAAATTTTTATTTTTGTAGTGGTCATATTTGACAGTCATTTCTCATTACAGGTTATGGGTTTTGTGTTTTATGTTGGGAATGCCTTTCATACAAATAGCATAAAAATGGAAAATAGTTCTTTTAGAAAAAATGTTTTTTCTTTGTGGTAGGTGTTGATCCTATTATCTGGGAACAAGCCAAGGTGGATAACCCTGATTCTGAAAAGTAAGTGTATCTTGTTTTCATATAAGAACTAATATTTGCTACTAGGGAAGCAAACAAATGCAAACTATTATAATTATCCTTATATTTTAGGTGAGCTTACTTTTATTTCTATTGCTTTTCTAAAAATGTTTTATTTATTAATTTTAGAGAAAGAGGGAGACAGAGAGAAACATCAATTTGTTCCACTTATTTATGCATTCATTGGTTGATTCTTATATGTGTTCTAACTGGGGATCGAACCCGCAACCTTGGCATATAGGTAGCTCTAATCAACTGAGCTACCCAGCCAGGGCGATTTCTATTGCTTTTTAAAGAATGTTGACTATGGTAAGGCAGCATTTTGTGGTGAAAACATTGAAATCTGAGTACCATTACCCTAATAATGTTTGTATTTAATAATGTAACTTTTTCCTGAACTATATTTCCTCATTTGTAAAATAGGGAGATTGGATTAAGTTTCTGTGGTGTGACATTATTGATTTCATAGTTGTAGATCTGCCTTTAAACTCTAGAAATTTAATGTGAAATTATATGGATGTTATTATGAAAACCCTTTTTGAATTTTGTAATAGTAGACTTAAGGTTTGAAAATTGACCACTTGATTTCTTCAGGTTAATTCCTGTACCAATGGTGGGTTTCAAAGAACTTCTTCGAAGACTAAAGGTTCAAGATCAGATGACTAAGCAGCATCAGACCAGATTAGATGTAAGCATTTACCTTCATTTTCTGGCCTTGGGATCATAGAAATTTCTTTTCACCATGTGTGTTAGTTATTAACTAATTTTATCTCATAGGGAACAATATAGTGTATACTGCAAATTAGCAATTACAGTGTTATACAACTTTCTTTATTATAGTCTCCAAAATCATGTCAATCTGATTTGGTATATTTCAACAATGAATTTAAAATTGTTGGCCTAGCAAATTAGACTTGCATTTTCAATTCCAGCCAAAAAATGCATATAATTTGCTCTATTATAAACACTTATTTATGGGGCCTTATAAAAATGAAGGTTATAATTATGATGATGTTATCAGTATTTTATAATTGTTGGTTAATGAAGCAAATTTAAGTTACTGAATGCTTAAATCTACATAATATTTTGTTTTATAAAGTTGACTTTTGTAATCAAATACCTAAAGGTCGCCTTCAAATTCTCTAAATGGAATTTTTGATGAGCTGTTCATTCAGATTCTGTTTGAGTAATGAAAACCTGCTGTTTTATGAAGCAACCCATTTTACTGTCAGCTAGCTCTAATCGATACAAATTCTCTTTTTACATTGATCCAGTATCTGCCTTGTTATAATTTACTCCCATTTTCTCTGGCATTGCTTTGTAGGTACTTACTGTGCTTCCTATGACAGCTCTACAAATATTTGAACATCATAATCATTCATCCTTTCTAGTATTAGCTTCTCTGGATGAAAATTCCAGCATAGTTTTGCACGTGGCATGATTTCTGGACTTTTCATTACCATGATTTTATTGGTTTTTTATTGACTTTTTTCTGGTTTTGTTTATGATTTCATTAGTTTCTACTCTTAACCATTTTCTTTATTCTGCTTGCTTTGGATTTATTTTTCTCTTTTTCTAGTTTCTTAAGGTAGCAGCTTAAGTTATTTGAGACCTTTTGTCTTTTCTAATATGAGCATTTAGTGCTATTAATTTCCTTCTAAGCACCTTTTTACCTAAGTCCCACAAATTTTGGTAATGTCCTATTTTCATATTTGACTCAGTCAGAATATTCTCTAATTTCCCTTGAGGGTTCTATTTATTGGATTATTTTACTAGTGGATTATTTATTATTTTTTAAATTAAACTTTTTATTACCTTTTTTTTGGGTGACATTGGTTAATAGGATCATATGAGTTTCAGGTGTACATTTCTATGATACATGATCTGTATACTGCATTGTGTACACTACCCAAGTCAAATCATCTTCCATCACCAGGTATTTGGCTCTCTTTACTCCCCCTCCCCACGCCATCACCTTCCCTCTGATAACCACCATACTATTATCTGTGTCTATGAGTTTCACTTGTATATCCCTCATATGAGTGAAATCATATGGTTCTTAGCTTTTTCTGACTGACTTATTTTACTTAGCACAATATTCTCAAGGTCTATCCACAGTGTCTCAAATGGCAGTATTTCATATTTTCTTATGGCTAAATAGTATTCTATTATATATATGTACCACATATTCTTTATCCAAGCCTGGATTATTTAGAAGTATTTTCATTTCCAAGTGTTTGGAGATTTTTCTCTTATTCTCTTGTTGATTTCTAGTCTGATTCTTGATATGTTCAGATAACTTTGTATGACTTAAGTTCTTTTAAATTTGTTATCGTTTTTAACAAATCGTATTCTGGTGTTCTTGGGTGTAGTTTTCTGTTACCATGAGTGAAATCCAGTTAGTAGATAGTTCAGTTCTTATATAATCTTGTTGATTTTGCTGTTTAAGTAGTTCTGCTATGAGAGGAGAGTTGAAGTTCCCAGCTACAATTGTTTTATCTTTTTTCTCTCTTTTTTTGTTCTACCATTGGAGTTGAAGAAACCTGATAGGATTTTAATCTTCTTAAATTTACTGAGACTTATTTTGCCATCTAACATGTGGTCTGTCCTGGAATAGCATATTGTTTTACAGCAAACTTTTATAAGTAGAAAGAGAATACTGTAAATAATGATAAAAAGTATAATGTGGTAAATTCATAAACCAGTAACATAGTTGTTTATTATCAAGTATCATGTACTGTACATAAATGATACTTTTATGTTACTGGCAGCACAATAGGTTTGTTTACACCAGCATCACCACAAGCACAAGTAATGCATGAGCTATGACCTAGGTTGTGGATTCAGTCCTCTGTTGGGAGGCAACCAGTCGATGTTTCTCTCTCTATCTTTCTCTCTCTCTTTCTCCCTCCCCCCTCCTTCCCTCTCTCTCTAAAATCAATAAACATATTCTCGGGTGAGGGTAAAAAACAAATTTTAGATGTACAAAGGGTTAGAAATATAAAGACAAATTTAAAAGAAGGAGTTTATATTTTGAGAGATGAATCTCAGGCTTATCTCAGAAATTACACTTTGTATATAGGTGAACCTGATAAATAGTTGTGATACATATACTTGATTTACCTTAAACTTTTAAAAAATACAGATTATATCTGAAGATATTGGTGAATTACAGAAGAATCAAACTACAACTATGGCCAAAATTGCACAATACAAGAGGAAACTCATGGACCTTTCCCATAGAACCTTACAGGTAGTAATCTGGATATTTTTTCAACATTTATAAGACTATATATGTAATAGAAGTGCTAAACATGAATTTTTTTGCAATAGAAAAAAGGTAATAATAATAGTCTGAAACTAAAAGTAGCAAACTTTCTCAGTAAAACCTGTCAGTTGGAGGAGTGGCATCACAAGATTGGGTGAAGAAAGTTAAAAATAGTCTAAAATTCACATCTTACTGAGAGGTTCAGGGGAAGCAGTAAAGAAAGAAATCATCTTGCCCTGGCTAGTGTGGCTTGGTTGGTTGGAGCATTGTCCCATACACACCAAGATCCCTGGTATGGGTGCATGCGGGAGTCAAATAAATTATAGAATAAATTACAGAATGTGGAAAGATGGATATATATATAAGATAAATACTATTAATGGAAACAGGAAAATATTCTTTTCACTATGATGAAAAAACTATAAAATACTTAGGAATAAATTCATGAGGAAAATATAAAATCTGAATTAATGTTTACAAATAGAAAGTATGACAGTGGGGTTTCAATTTAGTAGGTATATTTAACTTAAATAATGGAGTAACTGGCTATCCATCTGGAAAAAATTAAAATTAGACCACTGTATCACATCATACACAAAAATAAGGTAGATTAAAGACTTAACTCTTAAGAAATTTATGAAGCTAGGGATTAGAGAGACTTTTGGCCAGAAAGCCAGAAACTATAAAACAAAATTCACTACATAAGAATTAGAAAATTTTGTATAGCAAAAGATACCAGAAAGAAGCTATTTGTCAATAATTTAGTGATTTCAGAAAAAAACCAAACTTGAATTTGGAAATAGTATAGATTTTAGCTATAGTATAAATATCCATATTATACAAAGAGATCATATAAATTGACAAGAAGAAAAACAATTGAAATATAGGCAAAATATGTGAAAAAGCACTTCATAATGTGGAAATGATTAAAGAAAAGATGTGAGTTCCCTTTAAACTCATCAGGTTGGGAAAAATTTAATCATTACAACCAATAGCTGACAGGAATGTGGGGGAAAGCATACTCTCCTGTGCCGTGTGAATTTAAATTCGTAGGATCTTTTGAGAAAGCAGTGTAGCAGCTTCTGTTAGAAAACATAAACTTTTATTTATTTTATTTCTAAATATATTTTTATTGATTTCAGAGAGGAAGGGAGAGAGAGATAGAAACATCAATGATGAGGGAGAATCATTGATCAGCTGCCTCCTGCACGCTCCCCACTGGGGATCGAGCCTGCAACCCAGGCATGTGCCCTTGACTGGAATTGAACCCGGGACCCCCCCGGTCCGCAGGCCGATGCTCTATCCACTGTGCCAAACCAGCCAGGGCTGAAAATATATATTTAAATCCTACACATTCTTGGGGTCTATATCAGTAAATAAAGATATATACATACATAAATGTTTATTATAGCATTGTTAACAGTGTCAAATCTAGAAACAAAATATATACTCCTCAATAGGGGAATTAAATTAATTATTGGTTAATGGATGAAAAATTATGGTCATTGAAAACAGTGTACTAATGTAACTTGACTAATATAAATGGACAAACATGATTCAAATCTTGAACTAAGATTTACACTATATTGTTAGTATATTATTTGGCTGATTTCTGCCAACAACTGATTGTAATAAAATTACTTGAATAACTGAAAAGAGATGATTCTATTGGTATTAGTGGGTTTTCTTTGTATAGGTCCTAATCAAACAGGAAATTCAGAGGAAGAGTGGATATGCCATCCAAGCTGATGAAGAGCAGTTGCGAGTTCAGCTACATACAATTCAGTGTGAACTAAATGCACCTACTCAGTTTAAGGTAAGCACTTATACAACTACTAGAGGCCCGGTGCACGAAATTCGTGCACGGGGGGAGTGGGGAAATTCCCTCAGCCTGGCCTGCACCCTCTCCCAATCCGGGACCCCGCTCGCAATCCAGGACCCCTGGCTCCTAACCACTCGACTGCCTGATCGCCCCTAACCACTCTGCTTGCCTGCCTGATCGCCCCTAACCGCCTCTGCCTTGGCCCCTGCTGCCAAGGCTTCGTCCAGAAGGATGTCCAGAATGACATCTGGAAGGTCGTTTGGCTGTTCAGTCTTATAAGCATATTATGCTTTTATTATCCTATATAATAAAGAGCTAATATGCAAATGGTCGTCATGCCTCACGCCAGGGCTGGGGGACCTGAGGCCGCACCCCCTCCCCTGGCGCCGGGGGTCCTGAGGCTGCGCCCCCCACACTGGGGGGCTTGATGGGGGTGGGTCTGGCTGGGTCTGGGTCTCACGTGATTTCGAGGCACATGCGGGTGGGCGGGGACTTGACTCTGGGTCCCGCAGCGCACCCCAGACTCTGACAGGAGGGAGATTTTCATATATATTTTACTAATTTTCTTTCATCTCTGACACTTCTATTATAAAGAAAGGGCAAATAGCAATATTAAAATATTTCCTCTAATTCCCTTTTAATGTGCACAAATTTTGGGAACTGGGCCACTAATTATAAAGGTAGAATTTGTTTCAGGTGGATCTACAGAAAAATACTATTGGTCTTCAAAAATAGGACTTTTGTATACTTGTTTTTTTTTAAAGTATTTGTTCTCTTTAATCAAAACTTTCTAAAGTAGACTCTTAATCATGGTGTTTTTGGCTTGTGTTAACATTTCAAATAGTGTACAGAGGAAAATTAGACACCTTTAATAGAGTAGTAACCATCCTTTTAAAAGGAAACATTCTCTTTTAAAAGCAGCTGCTGTTGTTAGCAGTTTAATTTGACTTAAGTCTTATTTTTAGGGCCGACTAAATGAACTGATGTCCCAAATCAGGATGCAGAATCATTTTGGAGCAGTCAAATCTGAGGAAAGATATTACATAGATGCAGATCTGTTACGAGAAATCAAGCAGGTAAGTGTCACATTAGTGTGCACTTTTCTTTTTTAATCCTCACCTAAGGATATGCTTATTGGTTTTAGAAAGAGGGTAAGGGAGAGTGTGAGAGAGAACATTGATTGGTTGTGGTTGTCTTCTGTATGCGCCTGACAGGATTAAACCTGCAACCTAGGTATGTGCCCTGACTGGGAATCAAACCTGAGACCTTCCTGTGCAGTTCATGGGACGATGCTCCAAACAACTAAGCCAAACCGACCAGGGCTAGTGTGTACTTTTTAAAAAGGTGATCAGTCACTACTTCATATCCATTGAGGTGGCTATTATTAAAAAACAAAAGAAAAACAACACAGAAATTAGTGTTGATAAGGATGTAAAGTAAGTGGAAAACTTGTGCATTGCTGGTGGCAATGTAAAATGATACCACCACTGTAAAAAACAGTTCCTTAAAAAATTAAACATGGAATTACCATATGATCCAGCAATTCTACTTTTGGGTGTAAACCTTAAAGAATTGAAACCAGAAACTCAAATATATGTATACTCATGTTCATAGTAGCATTAGTCACTGTAGCCAAAATGTGAAAGCAGCCCAAGTGTCCATAGATGGATGAATAATTAAAATGTGGTATATACATACAGTGGAATATTCAACCTTTAAAAAAGGACACTACAAATATTTTATGATTCTACTTCAGTGAAGTACCTAGAGTACTCCATCCAATTCATTAGAGTAGAATGTTGGTTGACAGGGGCTTAGAGAGGGGAAATGGGGAATTTGTGTTTATTAATGGGTACAGAATTTCAGAAAAAGTTCTAGAGGTAGATGGTAGTGATTGTTTCATAATGTGAATGCTACTGAATTGTTACTTAAAAATGGTTAAAACGGCCATATTTTTGTTATGTATATTTTACCATAATAAAAATTAAGTAAATCATTCACTTCCCCAACCCCCCAAGAAATGAACAAGAGGTAATAGAGGCACCAAAGTTCCCTGGACCCTGCTACTCAATGTGTTGGCAGCAGCAGCACCTGGGAGGTTATTAAAAATACAGAATCTGTCCTTAATGCCAGTCCTACTTAATACATTAAATGTATTTGTATGTACATTAAAGTTTAAGAAATAACTGTTCTGTATCATACCTTCCCAACCTGTATGCCACATAGAAAATATAAATATGTAGAGTTATTGATCCCCTCAGCCCTCAAGGATCCTCAGTGAAGGTTGGGGTGGCCAGGACCTCCATTTACCTAAGGCTTACATTGTATGAACAAGTTGAAAAGTACTGTTCTAGCTTATTTTCAGTATAAATACAGATTGATTTAATGAAAACTGTCCAACCATTAACTGTCTAAAGAAAATGTATTGAGGCGGTAAACTTTGTGAAACACTATGTAAGACTGTTAGCATGGCCCAGAGGATTTTAGATGTTTTTAAATGTCATCGACAATTCTGATTTTATTATGTGCTTTAGAATGGATATTTCCATTTTATGCAATTAAAAACTAGTTTGGTTCCTAGGTTCCTGGACAGTGTGCATACATTTTAGTTATATTCCATTGTAAATATTTGCAATAAAATTAACTGGAAGATTCCAGCATATTCGAATAAAGAACTATATTAAAGAGTTTATGTATGCAATAAAACGGGGAATAATACAACCACCTACCTAAAATGATGAAAGCAGTATATTGTTTTGGGATTGAATTATGATTCATCACTACTTTATGACCTTGAGCAGGTTACTTCCCTGCACCTCATTTTCTTTATTTGTAGAGAAGAGTAATAATTGTACCCGAAAAAGTGCTCAGAAAGATTTTAAATGACTTAATACTTATGAAACTCTTCAAATTGCCTTAACCACTTAGGAAAGACTCTTAAAAACGTTAGCAATTGTAGTTATCACCATTATCATCACTATATACTTTGTACTAAAAAAATGTGAAAATTCTCAATTTTCAGAATGATTACTTTATTAGTCATCTATAGTTGAGTACCTTGCATTGTTTTAATATACGTTTTATCAAAGGTTGATAAAAAGAACCAAAAAAAAATCTGCTTCTGTAATATTTCTGTCGAAGATATTGTTCATTACATATTTGACTTTGTTTACAGTATGTATTTTATTGTAGGTCATATAAAAAAAATTAGCAAAAGATAAATGTGCATGCCCACTATATTTAGAGCATCTACAGAGTGCTGTATTGCTAGTAAAATCATCCTTTTTCCTGTGAGTAGCTTGCAGTTTAATAAAGTAATGTATTAATATTTTCCTTAATTTCTTCTAGCATTTGAAACAACAACAAGAAGGCCTTAGCCACTTGATTAGCATCATAAAAGATGATCTAGAAGATATAAAGTTAGTAGAACATGGATTGAATGAAACCATCCACATCAGAGGTGGTGTATTTAGTTGACAGATCACAAACTTGTGTTAAAGGTTCATGAACTATATCTTCTTGCTACATCAGGCCTTCCCTAAGAATGAAACTGACCACATGGAGGAAACGGAAAGAAAATTCTCTGCTGGCTTGGCTTTTGAGAAGGTTACTGACAAATTATTATTCTTCAGATTTGAAATAAGTCACTTCACAGCTCTTCAAGGACAGCCTTCGGAAGATTTATATCTAAAAGCTGTTACTTACTTTAAGAAGTACATAATTACCAAAAACGTACTATTGTACATTTTTACAACAGCATTTTTCTTTAAAATAATCAGTGTTTAATGATTGTTCTCCATTGAGCCAGTACTCTGCTTTCCATAGCAAGTAAATATGCAATATCTACTTTGCACATAAAATGTATGACTACTTGGCTGTTGGAGATTTGTACTTCAGAATATAAATGTACATCTGTTTTTATATTTGTGAATTCATCTGTGGGAGGAGTAAAGAAAATCCAAGAGTATTTAATGATTAATGTGGTTTTCATTTCATTCTATAAAGATTTGAAAATATATTTTTATATTATTTTGCTTATTTGAAATTTACAGAACACCTACGCAATTAGGATATAATAAAATTACATTTTATCATTTTTGCAACTTTTGTTTCTTTAAACATTTTTATTTCTAAAAATGATGAAAACAAATAAATTCTTGATTGTAATTACTTTTCTATAATTCTGTTTGGTGCTTTATTTAGCTCTGGGAGAATGACCATTCATGTCTATCACAATTCAAGAATTTTAGTCTTTGCTTGTTTTAAAGTCTGATTTTTCCCTCCTAAGAAAAATATATCACTGCTGCTTATTTGACTTGACAAAAAAACTTCAGATATCATTTAGGATACAGAATTACCTAACATATTAGTATCTAAAAATCCTAGAAAATCTGAATTAAACATCATAATGTGAAACAGTGAATCTTTCATAACCAGGTAACTTTAAACAATTTTTCTTACCACAAATTGCATACCTGGCTGCATCATGTTGGCCCCCTCTTGGAAATGCTTTAACTTTCATTTCTGCGTGATCCTTTGGTATGAATCTTGCCATTGTGTTTGTTACAGGGATAGTGAGGAATGTATACCAAGAAGCCATCCTCTGAAATCCCACTATAGGAATTTCAGTCCAGCTGCAGATTAGGGTAACAATTGTATAGGAGACTGAGAACTTTAAAACTGATTGTTTTATTTCCAAGTTAGTTACTAGTAGTCTGCAGCCACTTTGCCAAGATTATGGCATGCAAACTTGTTACACTCTATATACCACCCTCTTTCATCATACTTTCCTAACTTGTTGTTACAATCCGACAATGTTAGGAAATAAATTTTTTTCTCCTTGGACCAGAAGATAGGTACTTCCATCCTTCTCGTCCACGTAGCCACTTCCTCCTCATTAGAAGGTATCTGTCCCTTTGCACACCCTCTTACTGAAGGAAGAGTTGTTGATCTGATGAGAATTGTTCCTCACTGAGCCACATTCCATGAAGAACAAATCACTACTCACACACACAAAGCTCACTTCTCTAGTCTTTCATTTTTTTCGTGTTCTGATAGTTAGGTTCCTAATTTTGCAAGATCAATACCCCTAGATGGGGCCTAGAGCCTGCCTTTTAAAGACAGACAGACAGACAGACACACACACACACACACACTCACTCAAAGGCAGTTGACTTACTGGTGACATGCATGTGTAAGGCTGACCTGTGGTCCTTGTTCATGTAGCTGGTTAGATATGACTTGATCTGTACATAACCAAGTTCTAGATTTAGGTGAATAGGAGACAAGGCCCACTTTGGCCTCTGCTTGAAGTTGTGTTTTCCAACGCAATCTACAGAAGTTCTGTGTTTAGTCTGCAACTAGCTAATGGTTCTTGTGGGTAGACTAAAAATTCTGAACAGGAAGAGAGTTACATGGTGGAATTAAAGCTTGAACCCCTAACAGTTTAAATTTTATGTAGTGTTTTTTTCTTTTGTATCTTTGAAATCCTTTTTGAAACATTGGCAACATGTAAATAACTGTCAGTTACCAAAGCCCCTGGCCTAAATCAGTCTCTAGTATACCACCACAATACCCTGAGGAAATGGTATTATACTGTATAACCTCATTTTCCTTTGCTTATTTAGCATACATAAAAAGTACTGTCTACCTTCCTGTTTTAATGAGATTCAAATTAGGCACTATATGTGAAATACTTGGTAAACTTGTGTTTACAGAAATATAAAGTTCATATTTTGAGGGATCATACTATTTGAAGTCAAAAGTCTAATCCTTCAAGGATGAGTAGAACATCTTTAAAATTCAGTTTTGCAACAGCATGATGACCTACAGTGCATTATGCTAAGTGAAATAAGTCAGAGAAAGGCATACCATCTGATTTTATGTAAGGGGCCAGGTGGATACTTGAATATGGAGGGGACCACTTTATTTAAAGTATACTATTGTCTAACCACTATGCTGTACACCTGAAACAAATATACAGAATATTGAATGTAAACTATAATTGAAAATAAAAAATCCACCCCCCTGAAAAAATTCTTATTAATTGATTAAATTCATGTTAACCACTAACATTGAATATTTTAGTATTGGCAATTCTGAAATTATATCTAATAATCTTGTCTTTTATTGAATTCAACCAGAAATAAGGTTTTTGCAATAAGATTAATATACAAATAAGTGAAAATGATTCTACAACATAACTGGACAAACTTTCTGAATTTGAAAAGTGAATAACATACAGTTCTCGTTTTATCAACTGACTTTGGCCAACAAGTGAAAAATATAACATTCCTTTTGATCATTTCCTGTGGGATCCCTGTAGTGTACTTAACGTAATAAAGAATATAGCTGACTAAAGACTAACAAAGAGATATATAGAAGCACTGATTAAAATGATGAATGCCCCAAACGATGGAAGGAGCATTTTGCCAGAGGATGCAGAGGGATGGGTTTTGGGACCTGGAACTGGACCTGGAGCTGGAGCTGGAGCTGGAGCTGTTAACGAGAACACATAGTCATTGACACGTGTCATCAAGTTCACCCACCTATTCCATATATCCTGAATATGTAAACAGACATTCAAGTTGAGTTAGAAACTAGCTTGGAGTACTTCCAACCAAGAACAATTTTCAAAAAGTATCACTCATTACAGATTTCAGGCTATATTTTCATATAAAGGGTGGGGCGAAAGTAGGTTTACAGTTGTACATATAGAATAATACCATAATATAATATTTATATAGACAAGACAATTTTTATTCTAGTTCTCTAGAATTAGCAATTTTCTATTTTCATTTTTTGCATACATAGGCAAGGTTAGGTTAATTTTGTGTCTTTTCTATTTCAAGTAAAGTATATTTTATACGCATATACTGACAGCTACCAATATAAAATTGAATAAAGTTGCATTTTAAAATACTAAGCCCTGCAAGCTCATTAAAAAATTAAAAATGTCCCCCTCATACATACCAGTACAGTTTTCTGCTTTGGAGAAAACTGCTTCCCATTCATCTACACTAGTGGAGAGGAACAGTGGAGTCCACC
Source organism: Myotis brandtii (assembly GCF_000412655.1). Classification (NCBI taxonomy): domain Eukaryota; kingdom Metazoa; phylum Chordata; class Mammalia; order Chiroptera; family Vespertilionidae; genus Myotis; species Myotis brandtii. The sequence continues at coordinate 1,084,354 of NW_005353490.1, read as the reverse complement.
CATCTCAGGATCTGTTTGATACTACCCTTAGCTCAAATACCTGACTTCTGGCTGTGTTTTGGCTTAGACTGTACAAGCAAGGGTTGACTAGAAGTGTCCAAATGGAATCACCACTCAGGTTTTGTAAGTGAGGCAAGAAACAGTAAATTTTATAAAAGCTTTCAACTCATTTTGTCAATTGCCATAATTACAGACATGCATTTACATGTACACAGATGGGGAAGTGGGCAGGCAGATGAATTCATGCATTAGTTTGTTACTATAGAGTGGTGGTTCTCAAGGGGGCAGTACTGCCCTCTAAGAGACAGTTAGAAATTTGTCAGGGTTTTTGTTTTTTGTTTTTTAATGTTATTTATTTATTTCAGAGAGGAAGGAAGAGAGAGAGAGAGGGATAAAAACATCAATGATGAGAGAGAATCATTGATTTGCTTCCTGCATGCCCCCTACTGGGGATTAAGTCCAAAATCCAGGTATATGCCCTGATGGGAATAGAACTATGACCTCCTGGTTCATGGGTAGACTCTCAACCATTGAGCCACACCGGCTGGGCTGTCAGGATATTTTTTGATTGTCACAAGGGTGGAGTAGAAGTAAAGGGCTAGTTTTGCACCAAGAAAAATTGACCTATACAAATTTCAAATGCACTGCTAGAAATATACATTAGTTAAAAACCTATTTATAATTAATTAAAAACCTATTAGTTAAAAAACCAGAACTTAAAGTCAGTTTTACATATAAACAAAATATTTTTAGTTTTCATAAACAGATCTATCCAGGACCCACTGTATTTCTTCATTTTCATCTTCTTATAGTCACAGAGTAGCTTCAGTCTTCTCTTAAATCCAAATTTATTTGCATAAGGAAATACAATCATCTGTCTACTGCATAATGTCTTCTAATATAATCTAGGCATTTACATATTAAAATGCACATAATTTTGTTATAAATTATAGTTAGGATATTATTTTTTAATGGGTAAAGGTAGGTCTCCTTAGCTATGAATCTTATTTCAGGATAGTATAAGGGCTTTATAAAATATTTGTCAGAAAATGAGAGAACTGAGTTGACAGGGTTGAGAACAACTGCTCTAAACAATAATCTCTACACACAGTAAAAACTTCTTGAGAATCGTCAAGGTGCCCCACCATATACACACACATAAGCATTTGGACATGACATTATATTGTTATGATGCCTTAAGTTCTTGAAACTGTCCCTTTAAGAAAAAAATAAATTTCTCACTTTTTCTGTATTGTAGATTAAACATTTATCAGCTAAGGAAATGAGATATTTCTTACTAGGATTGTTGATGTCTTCTTGACTTTTATATTCTAAAATATAAACAGATTTTGAGTTAATTGCATTGTAAACCTATTTATCCAGAGAGAAAAAGCTGATTAAATGATTAAGCAAACTTGCTTATTCCTGGGAATGGGCCTGAGGAGCAGGGTATTAGGTTTAGAGATTTGTGTGAGCCTGGGGGAAGGGTTTAATAGTTACTCACTTGCACTCTGGATTTTTTTTTTTTTTTTTTTTTTTTTTACCAAGGAAGTGTTTCCATTAAAAAAATGATTAAAATTTTGATTATAAAAAGTGCTTTTTTTAATATACTGAATCTCAATTCCCAAATGCAATATTAATACTATATGTCACTCATTGTACAAACGCTTTATGTATATTGCCACCTTTATTTCTTACAGACCTAGAAGGTAGATATAGTTTTCCATGTTATACAGATGTTCCTCAAAACAAAATCAGAGGTAATCAGTGGTAGTAATTTCAAAACCTCTGCTCCTCTTTACTATGCTAAGTGTGTGCCTAGCACTTAAATATGAATATTGCCATATTCTGAAAACTTTGAAGCCGATTCTAGAAGCCCAGGATAGATGAATATTTTTTATAACTAAATCTGGGTGAAAGACAAGTGTTGTGTGACAGAAAGTGAACAAAACTTGAAAAGTTTGAGTCCTGGTTGTCTCTACCCTTTTGCAGATTCCTTAACCTTCCTATATTTCATGTCCTCATCTCTGAAATGGCAAAAACAGTATTTATCTTAGATTAAATGAGATTCAGTATAAAGGTTTTAACAACAAAAAAGCATGCACTACACACAGCTTTCCAGGAGAGGGCACAATACAAAACAGTCCCTGCAAACCTATTCCTTGTAGACTGGCATGTCAGAAGCTATACAGCTCAGGTGTTCTCCCCAGACTCCTTAAGATTAACCTAACTAAATGCTTACAGTAAAGGACTCAAAACCCCTTTGCTCCACTCCCAATAAAAATGTATTATTAGTTTTTATCTGGTTTTACCACTTTTATTCCTAAATGAGAAAAGATTTTCAAATAATAAAGACAGCTACCATTTACTACTATTTAAAACTATTCATTTGCCAGTACTTTGTCTCATTAGGACTTTAATCAATCCTGGGAGACAGAAGTTTTCTTCATTGTACCGATTGTGGCAGGAGAGGTGCAGAAAAGTGAAATTATATAAAGTTCCCTAGAAGAGACTTCTGGTCCAGATGGCAGCATAGGTAATAAACACAGTGCTTGAATCCTCCCACAACCACATCAAAATTAGGACAAAACTACAGAACAACCATTATTCAGAACCGCCTGAAATCTGGCTGAATGGAAGTCCTACAACTAGGGAATTAAAGAAGCCACTTTGACACTGATTGAAGGAGTGGAAATGTGGAACAGGCTGGTCCCACAACCACATGTGGCAGATAAAAATTGGGAGGGTTATCTCTGGGCCTCTGTCTGTACTTTAGGTAATTAACTATGAATATTCTGGTTCTGTACACAGCATGAAGTTTCCACAGACAGCAATATTAGGCAAGGCAGAGTGTAGATGGATGCAATTCAGTGAATGCCAAAAAACTATTTTTTAAAAAAATTCCTTAATGGATAGGGACTTACACCCTGAGATTTTGTGTTTTTACAGTCTTTTCAGATACCCCCATAAGGTAAACACGGCAAGTATTAGCCAGGTTTGACAATTCTGAGGCATAGAGAAGTGTTATTATTGTCCACAGCTCTCTGGTTACATGTTATGTCCATTTATGTTATTTACTTCTTGTCTCAGGAAAATTTACTTTTTTATTTTTGCCTTCCCTGTAAGCCTACATTCTGAAGCCCTTCTCAGGAACCTGATAGGAGTCACTGTTAATTTTCTCTGGCCACAGAAACTCAAGGCCCCTTCATGGCCTTGCCCTCAGTGGCAGCCTCATACATTTTAATACCCATGAAATGGTTATGTCTTCATGGTAGGTTAAATCTTCCATGGTAAATATACCGGAAAAATATACTTAAAAAACGGCAAATTTTACGGAATGTGTACTTGGTCATAAGTTAAGAGACTTGGGGCCTTCACTCACTTGTGTGATCCTGTGCAAAGTACTTGGGTTTCCCTGCATGTCTAATGTTGACAGTTATGTCATCCCCCCCATACCCAAATTGGCACATTCCTCTCTGACATGCCTACCATTGCTTACCAGGTAATGGAAAAGGTTCTGACATTTTTATTCCTAAATGAAAAAGAAATATTCATTCCTAAATGAAAAAGAAACTTGCAGTTTGCTCCAGTGAATACAATTTCCAAAGTCTTGTCCAATGAGATACAAGTGTCAATAGTCTCACTGCACTGTAGTTCCTGGCTTCTTACTTAAAAGTTTTGGCTACATGAACCCTCACTGTGCAAATCCACACTAAGCTTAGAGGAGCCTTCTGCCATCGCACCTCACTGAGTCTCTCTCTATGAAAGGAGAGTACTAACAATCAGCTTTTGTGTGAAGTTTCTATTGAGTAACTTTAGCTATAGAACCTGGAAGATGCTAGACTGCATGCATCCAAGTCCCTGCAGCCTTGCCCTTCAGTGATCCCTCCAAGGGAGCTAAGATTCCTGCTCCAGGAACAGGGAGGGATAAAGGTACTTTCTCTACTCTCTTCCCCGGCTAAGTCTTTGTAGAATGACTGGCAGATAGCTGTAAAGGAAATATTAATAAATAACAAGAGTTTCATGACAATATTCTCTTTAATGCTAAGGGGAATCCTGTCAGCTCATACTTGGGCTCAGAGAGTGAAATCTGTCTTACCAGGCATTTGGATGGGTTCATGGTTCTTCACACCTAAAAATATCAATGAATATTGGTTACTGTTAACCAATTATCTTGCATTGTTAATGCTTCCTTTTTTTCTATACATCCCCCATCTCCAGCCCTTTAAAAAAGGGAAAAGAAAACAGTAACAACAAAAACACCTTTCAATGGCTCTTCATTCTCTAACTGGACAAAGCCCAAACTCCTTAACTTGAACTTCAAGAACTTCGTGATCCGACTCATATGTCTCCAACTTATCTTCATAAGGCAGTCCTAGTACATCAGCTTTAAAATGAAACAGTACTAGGTGTAAGACTCTTCTTGGTTTGGTTCTATTGTCATTATAGTTATTAGCTCTATGATTGCTCAGCCTTCTTAATCCCTCTGACCTTTAATTCCTATTTACGAAAAGGAAATCCTTACCTTGCAGGTTTGTAGTAAGTGATGATTAAAGGAAATATATCATGGAAGTGCTTAGTACACTGCATGAAATATAATAAGCACTCAATAAATGGAGTCCCTCTGTTCTGGCTTAACTCATTTTCCAAACTCTCCAAGTCCATAATGCTCTTAGTCCTAGGAGTTCTTGTGTCCGCTCCCACCCTTGTAGCTAGCCTCAAAAAGTAAGTAAAAAGTTTACCTACCAGGTAAGACAGTGGACTCCTGGCTTTTCATTCCTAAAGATGAGAATGGGAACCATTTAGTGGAAATGCACTTGGTTTGAAAATTAATTTAACTTATATTTACATGGCTATTTATGGAAAGTTCTAAAAGATTTGAGAGATGGAGGGGACAGAGTAAAGGAGAGAAGATTTAACCCACTGGAACCTGACTGACTTCTGATCAGAATAATGGCCAGTAAACCCAGGATCTCTCCCAGATTAAGCTCCTGTTGATTTTTTTTTTTTTTTAGATTCAGGCCAAAGACTTCCAACCTACATGTGTCACGATGTATTTTTAAAAAATAAAATTTATTGATTATTATATAAGTCATACATTATAATTACAGATCATTTATAAAATATTAAAAATTACTCTTATTCCTAAATCCCAGTTACTCATTCTTAACATTTTTTGGTATATTTCCTTTCAGTCTTTTTGCTATGTATACATCCCCCATCTTCAGCCCTTTAAAAAAATATATTTTTAGCATATTTTCCAGTGTTATTGAGATGTAACTGACACACAGCATTATATAAGTTTAAGGTAACATCAGGATTTAACTTACATATATTGTGCAATGATTACCACAATAAGCTTAATTAACATCTGTCATCTCATACAGAAAAAGAAAAGATCAGATACAAAAAAAACCAAAACTTTTTTCCCTTGTGGTGAGAACTTTTAGGATCCACTCCCTTAGGAACTGTCAAATACAGGAGTTGGACATTACATCCCCAGTACTTATTTATCTTATAATTGGAAATTTGTACTTTTTCACATTTTTTAAATAAAACTGGTATTAGACTCTACATGCCATTTTATATCCTACTAGAGGCCTGATGCATGAAAATTCGTGCAAGAGTAGACCTTCCTTCCCCCAGCTGCTGGCACTGGCTTCTCTCCAGCACCCGGGACCCGAGCTTCCCTCTGGCACCCAGGACCCGGGCAGCTTCCCTCCAGCCGCCAGCAGGCAGGCACCCGGGACCCAGGCTTCACTCTGGCCCTGGCTTTGTCCGGAAGGACGTCCTGAATGATGCCCAGAAGGACGTCTGGTTTAATTAGCATATTACCCTTTTATTATTATAGATTTTTATTTGCCACTGTATATAAGCACTTTTTCATATTCTTAAAATATGTTTAAAAAGCAATTTTTAAGGTTAGTGTTTCATAATATGGGTATAATTGTATTTAATATTACCCACCTGTTGGACACTAAGGTTATTTATAAATTTTGACTACCATAACACTATGTAAATATTTTTCTACACATTTTATACACAAATCTTTATGATGATTTCCTTGGGACAAATATCTAAAAGTGTTATAACTAGGTTAAAAGGTATGAACATTTTTAAAGCTAGTAATACATACTATCAAACTGTCTTTCAGAAAAGTTCCAATTTAAAATCTCACCAGTAATTTATGAGAGTATTCCTATCTCAGCACTCTTGAGAACATTTGAATACTAGCACTTAAAAAAAACTTGGGAATATACTAAATAATCAAACAGATACAGCTAACAGCACCTGTTGGATTGCTGGAAGCAGAAATAAATATACAAAATCATAATTTTTACTTAGAAAAAAAATAAAGCCATTTTTAATGCCCCTGCCCAACATCCTAGGTCATAAAGAGTTTGTGGAATAATTAGTCACACCTTCCTCTATCCATGTAACTGCTAGCATAAAGCAGAAAATAATATGTTCTCAACTACTTCTTCAACTTCTCTACTGGGATGATCTAAAGACTATTAGATAAGAGACATAAAGAGAGCTGCTGTGTCATCTTTGTAAAGAAGCCTATCCGAAACTCAGGAAGGTCTCTGATATACCAAACTAGTAAGCTAAACTAGTTCTCTTCCTACTGTTCCTTACCATGCCATGCCCATCTGCTCCCATCTGCTCCCATCCCTAAGGAGATGTCTTGCAAATGTAAAACCCAGAGTTTATGAAAATGTCTTACCAGGGTCTTCAAGCTTCTGTTTTTTATCACCTAAGTTACAAAAAGAAACTTTCCATTTTAACGATAGAATAAAATCATTGGAAGTTACTATAGTTATAACAAAATTATTTTCAGGTAATATGGCCATAAAGAACCATTTGGTAAATTTAAGTGTCAAATCAGAGTCTAAATGCACCTTGGCTAATTGGACTGGAACCTTCCTCTGGCATCTCAAGAAAAACCATCACACCTGGATGGTGCGACCCATGAACCAGGAGATCAGGGTTCAATTCCTGGTCAGGGCACATGCCCAGGTTGCGGGCTCAATCCCCAGTAGGGGGCGTGCAGGAGGCAGCTGATTGATGATTCTCTCTCATTGATGTTTCTATTTCTCTCTCCCTCTGCCTTCCTCTCTTTGAAATCAATAAAAATGTTTTTTGTTGTTGTTTTTTTAAAGAAAATCCTGGGGGATCTCAATGAGCTAGAAAAATGTCTGTCTGGAAGAGTTAGCTAAGGTCCCTGTGAAGTGACTAGTAAAATTTTGGCTGCAATGGGCCAATAAGAAGTGTTGCCAAGCAAGTCCTCAGGTGCATAATATGCTTCACATCAGTACAGTAAATTATTTCCCAAAACATCAAGTAAATTGAATACCTAAGGAAAGGCCAGATATACAACTTAAGTGCACAGAAGTGATTTGGGCTATATCACTAGGAAACTCAGGGGAGAAAAACATCTAATCACCCAGATATTTTAGTCAAATGATACCAAACAGCATATTTGAAAGGTGCGAATGACTGACTTTTCTACTTTTAGCTAAATGGTATCTCAGGTTAATCTCAATAACTGAATACAGACCCTCAGATCTCTCAAGACTGATTAGCTCTTCAGGTCTCACCAACCTTATCTCCTAGAATGTTTCCTTATTGTTCAGCTCTCCAGAGTGCCAACCCTCTCATTTACAGAGAGGCAAATTTCCCCAGAATAGATTCTTTCTACCCCCCCGCCCCCTCCCCCACCTTATATTTGCCAAGTTACTCCTTCATATCTGCAAAATACTCTTTTTCTTCAGCTAAGAATTGAATTTGTTAAATAAGAAAGAGCTACTAAATATCCATATAAGGATTATTTTTAAACATGAGAGCATACTTACCAGGGCTGGCAACATAGATGGGTAGAAAATATTCTGAAATACAAACATGTTTTCATTATATAGTACTATGCTCAGGCATTAATGTCAGGTTTATTAATGATAAAAATCTGAGTTGGCTTACATTTTAAGATACATACAAAATATGGTGAGATGAGAAATATAAAAGTATCAGTCTCAAAAACAAATGGATGCGGATTCATTTTAATTACATGAAGAAGAATTCATAGAAAAACTAGACAGGAAAGACAGCTAAAAACTTTTTAATAAGGAAATTTTCAAAAAATTCTACCCAATGCATGCATCAGCCCAAGGTATTTTCTGGCAACTTTGATTCAAATCTGTTGGGCCTACCTGATAATGCTATTCTTAGAATTCCTGTTTACCTACCCAAAGCTTTCCCATGATCCTCTAAGGAGGATTATCTTTTGTTACATCCTTCTATCTTTCCCTGAGGGAGCAGAGACAGACTGCATTGACATTCCGACCCTCCAGCTCTCACCTTGAGCCACAGTCACTCTATTCCTTCATTAGTATCCCAAAAGTTATTTCCTAAAATATCAAAACATAGGGTTATAAGTCTAGCTCTGTCAAGTAGGGGCATTCAGGAGTCCTTACACTCCTGTAAGGATAGATTAGGGTGAGAGTGGAATGGTACTACATGCCCAAGATAAATGAAGTTTGACAGAAGAGCCACAGGCAAGGCTGTGGGTGTGGATAGGGGAGGGATGCCACCAGCAGAGACTCCTGGACTCCCTACTGCTAAAAGGTAGTAGCAGTAGCACAATTTTGCCTTGAGAAATGAAAGATGGCTGACAGCATGACAGTTTGGTCAGCTGGCTCTGACCCGTACCTGTGAGAAATAACACTGATAAAATTCTTATTACAGAGACAATACTTTGAAGCATATCTTACCTATGTTCTCAACACAATTTGCCATTTTTAGACCTGAAACATAAAGATAAAGCTTTATTAGTTAGACACAATTTACCCTGCAGAGCCACTCGTCTGTGGCTATTAGTAATTAATCTGTCAGCTCCTGGTCCATCAGACCCATAACTTAGTGGAATGCAAACTGTATAACAATTACATATTTATATTCATATTACAGTCATCAAACAGCAGTATGATCTTTGATAAAACATCTAACATTTCTATAATTCAGCTTCCTTATCTGGATCTTTTAGTGGGAGATTGCTTCAAATGACTTCCAAAGGCCCATCCAAAGCTAACACTTAATAATTCTATTCTATGATTTGTCTACAAAAGTTAGGAGAAAATTTAAGTATTTGTTCAACTAATCCTCTCTTCAGATATTAAATGTCCTCAACAGAAAACCTATCCTTTTACTGTGACAGTTTCATTGAAGAAAAAGAATCTCAATCAGAGCTTCAAGATCCTTGAATATATGAACAAAGATCCTTCACATGCATATGGAGACACCAAGTTGGTCTGCTCCAGAACACTGATCTGTATGGAAGGAGATCCACAGTTTTTGGGGAGCAGGAACATGGCATCTAATAGTATACTTTTATACCTTCTTGCCAGTGATGCCCTGCAAAAAATCATCAGTGCAGCAGTGATTCCGCCGAGACTTGACATAAAGGGAAATCTGCAGGCCTGCCCAACAGCAGTTAAGGCAAGAAGATCAGTGAGAGGGTGTTTAGATTTGGTGCCAGCATGAGCCATAGAGGGTTTCTCAGATGTCACAAGAAGGTCTAGATGTCCTATGGTCTCTTCCCCATGCCGGGCTAACTCACTGATCTAATCAAGTTCAGTTATCAGTGGAAAAACTTCTCCAGCTAAGATGGGGGAGTTCCCCAGAGTCCTGGTTTCACTATGAGATGTGGTCTTCTATAATCTGCTATCCAATCCTGCTCCATTTGTGGAGTTTGAACCAAGAACCCAGGTGACTTTCTGATCCAGGAATTAGTACAGATTTGTTAGAATCTGATGGTGCCTTGGGTGTTTGGCTAGACTAGAAATTTAAAAAACAGTTCTAGAGACAATTATAAAATGTTGCCTCAGCAGAAGATAAGTGTGCAAGCCTTATGCAGAGGCTTAGTTGAGGGTTAGGTGAAGGTGAGGGGAATTGTGGATGACAAAGCTACAGATATGATAGATTCGGCCTGGGGACTAGGCATTGGAGGATTTTAAAAGCCTTTATCTTTTGACTGTAGTATAAATTAGAACATGTTTCTCAAAGTGTAGTCTTCCAATCACATACTTCAGAATCAGCTGGATGCTTATTAAAATTGAAAACTGCGGGACTCTAGCCGAGACTACTGATATAGAACTTCTGGTGGTGGTGCCTTATAATCTGCATTTTAAACAAGCACTCCAAGTGATTTTTTATGCACAAAATTTTTGAGAGCTTCCTCAGTAGTATAGACTGGGTATCTTTTCTTATGCTTATGTATTTTATTGGAATTTCTGATAATTAAATTTTTTAAGTTTTAGGAGTACGGCATGATGGTTTGATTTATATATATTGTGAAATAATACAACATAGGTTCAGTTAACACCCCAGGATTGGTATCTTTTAATATTTAACACAGTTCCATTTATTCAAGACTTCATTTCTCCTCCCTATTTGACTCTGGATTTAATTTTTCATGAGTGTTTTTAGCAGCAGGAAAGTAATCAAACTATTCTGAGTTTCTAAAGAAGTAATAGGATTAAAAATGGATGAGATTGACCCAGAAATAAACAAGAGAAGGCATAAATATTATATATAAGAATGATAAAAGGAATATAAGCATAGATTCAATAGGTGTGAAAATATATGAGTTACTGTGAATCAATTTGAAATATAAGATGAATAAGCAAATTCCTAAAAAAATAAAAAATATCTCAAGAATAAACAGAAAATCAAATGATATTATAACTATTAAGTAGTTTAAATTTTTTTCTACAAAGAAAATACCAGGGTAATTTGGTTATTACATAGTACTGAAGAGGGGAGCTATTCAGAGCGAGAACCCTGGAGATCTTCAAAGGGTTTCCCTTTGAAGTATTTGGCAAAATACTGATCAGCTTATATGTATGAGGAAATTACCCAAGGCCAGGGAAAGACCCCACAGAATCAAGAATAGTGCCTTTTCCCACAAAGCACACTGAAAAACCTGTAAGTTGACATTTTAGCAGGGAACGCTACAGTAAGAAGCCTGAAAATCAATAGTAAATTAAACCCTCCCAGGAGTTCCCTATTTCCTTCAGATCCTAAGAAATTACAGATGTCTGTGACCTAACTCATAGCTGACTGGTGATAATAAAACTACAGCAGTATTGCCCTGGTGGGTTTCTCAGTAGTTAGAGCGTTGGCCCCTGGACAAAAGGGACCTGGGCTCAATTTCTGGTCAAGGGCACATACCTCGGTTGCAGGTTCCCCAGCCCCAATAGAGGCATGTGTAGGAGGCAACCAATCAATGTATCTCTCTCATGTCGATGTTTCTTTCCAGCGTTTCTCTCTCACTGATATTTCTAACTCTCTATCCTCTCCCATCCTCTCTGTAAAAAAATAAATAAATAAATAAATATATATATATATTTTTAAATGATCCCTTGCCACATTAAAATTTTACCTCCAACTAAGGGCCAAACCTGGTTCCTAAGGCCTTAGCCACTTTCACAAACAGGTGGCTGCCCATCTATTAGACCTGCAGTTTCTAAACAGTAGCAGAGGTGTCCCTGAATGCTAGATCAAATTCACAAGATACCAAAGGATACTTTAAAATTTCAAGATAAACATAGTCATCATTGATATCTGTCAGATACTGCATTAACTACTAGCTTGAGGTAGAATGCAGTTTCAAAGTTATACCATGTTACATTCTGTTTGATGATACATTTGCAAAGCTGGTTTTCAGCAACTGTTGTGATAAAAAGCAAATATATGTAAAAATTAACATGGATCAGGAAATTAGGTAGTGTCTAACCTAATTCCAAGGTTTAAGAAGCTGTGCAGTATCCAATAGGCATATACATCCCATTAGCAAATTATTATGGTTAAGAATGAAAGAATAGTACTTTAAAAAAATTTTGTGGAGGTGGGCAAAAGAGGAGAAAATGGGGACATCTGTAATAGTTTCTACAATAAAGATAAAGTTTAAAAATTTCTGTGTATGAGAGAACCAAGATGGCGGCATAGGTTAACGCTGGAGTTTGCTGCCTCGAACAACCACTTCAAAAATACAACTAAAAAACGGAACGGACATCACCCAGAACCACAGGAAGGCTGGCTGAGGAGAGATTCTACAACTAGAAGTAAAGAGAAATCCATACCGAGACTCAGAGGAGGCGCAGTGCTGAAGTGAAATGCTAAGGTGTGGAGGTGCGCGTGGAGCCGGCCGGCGGTGGAGGGCGCGGTTGTTGTTTTCAATCGGGAGGGAGTTTCAGACTCTGAGCTCCAGATCCGGGCGAGTCTCTAGGGACCCAGACTCAAACGGGAGAAGCGGGA
>NW_005353490.1:1051296-1070615 GCF_000412655.1 Myotis brandtii | reverse complement strand
AAAGCGTGCACCTAGGGATGAGGACGGTGGGTGGGGAGTGAGGGCGGAGGGTGGGGCGGGAACTGGGAGGAGGGGAGTTAGGGGGGGGAAAAAGAGGAACAAACGTGAAAATTTAAAAAAAAATTTCTGTGTATTCTTTTTTCAAACAGCTACTAAGATGTTAGGAAATAAATGCTTATTGAGTTGTTTGACTTTACCTAGTAAATGGAACTTTGGGGTACTTCGTTTAGCCTAGGGACACTGAAATAAATTATGATAACACTGAGGAAAGGACCATGAACTGAGAAATTCTGAAAACCTCTGCATTAGCCATTACAAAAGCCTTACCTACTACTTTACCCAAACCACTGACTCAATGGGGGCCAAAAAACTCCCAACAACCCCTCATAGACACAAACAACAGTATGGTGATTACCAGAGAAAAAAGGGATTGGGTGGTGGTAGAAGAGGATAAAGGGGGCATAAATAGGAATGGAAGGAGACTTGACTTGGGGTGATAAATACACAATGCAATATACAGATGATGTATTATAGAACTGTACACCTGAAACCTATATAATTTTATTCACCGAGGTCGCCAGAATAAATTCAATAAAAATTAAAAAAAAAAGAAAGTCTGAAAACCTCTGCATTAGCCATTACAAAAGCCTTACCTACTACTTTACCCAAACTACTGACTCAATGGGGGCCATACCTACAAGACTTAACAACTGAAAAGACACCACAGTACTCTAACAAAACAGCTTGTCCCCATGTTGGACAAATCCAATAGGAGGCTGCATCCATCCTATATAATAAAGAGGTAATATGCAAATTGACCATCACACCCTCACACAAGATGGCCACCCCCATGTGGTCAAAGGTGGCCGCCCCCATGTGGTCACAAGATGGCTGCCACAAGATGGCTGGCAGGGGAGGGCAGGTGGGGGCGACCAGGCCAGCAGGGGAGGGCAGTTGGGGGCAACTGGGCCTGCAGGGGAGTAAGGACAGTTTCGGGGGGAGGGCCAGGCCTGCAGAGGAGGGCAGTTAGGAGTGACCAGGCTGGCAAGGGAGGGCAGTTAGGGGTGACTAGGCTGGCAGGGGAGGACAGTTGGGGGCAACCCTGTGGGATTGGGCCTAAACCAGCAGTCGGACATCCCCCAAGGGGTCCCAGATTGGAGAGGGTGCAGGCTGGGCTGAGGGACATCCCCCCCAGTGCATGAATTTCGTGCACCAGGCCTCTAGCCCATTATAATGATGGTAACTTGTTCATTGCCTTGGATGCTCTACATTAAGAGCTGAACTTCAAATGATGACCCAGGCAAGGAGAACATCTACGTTTATGTACACTCATGTGCCAACACTACTGCCCTAGCTGTATGATCAGGCCATTGAGACACCCAGGATTGAATTACTAAAGATAAAGCCAATGCAGTCCTCTCTGTGGAAATAAATGCAACAAATACAACTCATGAACTCAACCTTTATGTTACACACAAATATACTCATATGAAGTGACTCCTTATAAAGAAAAGCCTCTGGAGACCAACAAAGCAAATCAAGCATGTGCCTCCATTGTCTATAATCTACTACAGTAAGGGAATCGTTATAAAGGACCAGGACTTCAAATGAAAAATTCTACCAGCCTCCCCAATGAAGATCTCTATAGGACTGACAGGTCTGGCTGTCTTCAGCTATTTACAAGTTGCCTATAATCTTGATAACCTCTGTCTTGACTGAGTTCCCAAACACCAACAAATTAGAAGCTGGAGAATGAGAGGAATTGGAGGAAGAATATATTCCTCTCCTTTTTGCATGGGTGTGCTTGTTCTGACTCATGTGGATAGATATTCATAAAATACCAGCTTTTATTTTATATAAATGGACATATATTTCATATGACCTCAGTTAAACAGACTGATCATATTAATTAGATAAAAAACACCAGTATATGAAACTGGTAGCTGATTTTGCTTCCAGTGGTTATGTAGCTACTCTCCTCTGTCTGCAGAAGTCACTATAAAACTCATCATTATGAAAAGGAGAGCTGATTTGGATCATTCCCTGGGGGAGGTGACAGACTATAATGGGCTGGGATTATGGCTCCCAAAGATCCTGTCTCCTGATATTCACACCCTTATGTAATCCTCTCCTCTTGAGATGTCACTTCCCTGGTTAGGTTGCAAAAGACTGATTTGCTGGCACTGTTTCCTGCTTTCTCTTGCTCACTCTGGGGAAGCAAGCTGCGTCATGTTTAATGATAAAGAATGTAGCCTAATTACACAGCTGACACTCCACCTTTATCAATATTCTAGAAGAACAGTATAGAACAGTGGTCACCAACCGGTGGTCCTCAGACCACTGGTGGTCCATGAGGTCTGAAAGGTTGGTGACCGCTGGTTTAAGGAAACCTTTGGAGCAGTGGTCGCCAACTGGTGTTCCGCAGACTACTGGTGGTCTGTGAGGTCTGAAAGGTTGGCAACCGCTGGTATAGAAAATTAACCTGTGATGATTCTCATTCTCCCCTCTTCCTAACCAACAGAACTAATTTTTTTTTAATTTTATTTATTTTTTAGCTAACTAGTTTCTGTAAGGCCCACAACACATTTTTATCTTGGAAATCATAAGCAAGTTCAGAACAATAACACAGGACTATGTTAGCACTAAATTTAGTACAGTATAACTTTTTAATTCCTTTTAGAAATATTGTCTTTTTTCATTCAAAATTATAGTTAGTCAAAATGGAACAAGGTTCTGATTATATCCTCCTGGTTTATTTCTAAGAAAGCTCTGGTGTCCTAGCTGGTTTGGCTCCGTGGTTAGAGCGTTGGCCTGCGGACTAAAGGGTCTTGGGTTCAATTCCAGTCAAGGGCACATACCTCTGTTGCACTCTCCAACCCCTGCCCTGGGTCAGGGTCCATGCAGGAGGCAATCAACCCAACGTACGTGTCTCTCTCACATCGATGTTTCTCTCTCCTCTCTCTCTCTCTCTCTCCCTCCCTCCCTCCCTCCTTCCCTTCCACTCTCTCTAAAAATCAATGGAAAAAATATCCTTGGGTGAGGATTACTAACAAACAAACAAAAGCTCTGGTTATTGTCCTTCACAGTGTTTCAAAAAGCTTAGCTTCAATGATCTAGATTTGAGCCTAGGTTCCCATTAGTTATCTCTAGATGGCAGCAGAAGACATTGGTTAGACTTCAGTTTGGAATTAAATCAACACAGTCAAGTGCAGTGGCCTGACTTTGTCAGAGCTCTCCAAATAGTACATGTGAGCCTCCACAAAGGTCTCCCCTTGTGGCTGGTTTGAACATTAACCTGCTGTGTAGCCTCTGCCTGATCTTGTGGGCTGGCCCACAGAGGTGTGCCCTCCACTTTCCCCTTCCTCACATGGGGATCATAACCCACTAGCCCATGCAGGTCTGAGCTCCGGCTCATTCTGAATCCACCCAATGGTTCCACCCTTTTTATTCATCGTAATCCCATTCACAAACATGGATTCTGTGGGCTTCATTGCCCACCTCTGTTAATCAACCAAATACCAGTGATTTATTTGGCCTGTAGCTACTGCAGCCAAGGTTTCTGTAGAACCAATGCCTCTACAAATGGCATGTGGCTAAATGCATCAGGAGCACCAAGAGTGGCATTGTTTTGACAGCCCAGGTGCAACTGGATTTCTGGCTGTGATGTGCTGGTAAAGTTGAAGAAGTTCTGCAGTGGGGGTAAGGGGGTCCTGATTTGTAGTATTTGCTGATTTCTATGGTATAACTCTCAACCATGGCCAATTTCAAGCTACTGTGATGTATGAGGAAATGGGAAGACATATATGCCCACAATCAGTTCCCATAAGCTGGTATGAGCTGTCTTCAACCTACTTGGTTTTTGGTCAGGTCTAATGTAAGGTTGATAAGGAGAATGAGCATCTTTCCTTTCTACACAAATTTACTCAATCCAATCACCATCTGCCCTTCCAGGTGAACAACTAGTCTCATTTACTTGCAACTAAGGGCCAGGACTAGGGTGAGGCAAATGAGATGCCGAGTGCAAACTTTAAGAGACACTCACTTTTAGGGTCATGCAAATGCAGATGCTGCAAGTGTACGACCCTCAAACTGAGGATCTCCTTAAATTTTGTGTCCCAGGCACCTCAATGGCTACATAGCTTCTGCCATTAAATCATAAGTGGATCAGCCCTCCAACCAGGCAAGATGTCTCATTGGCACTTCCCCATACTATTCTTTTTTATCTCATAGTGCCTTGGTCACGTGGAGTCAAATCCAAATGTCCATCCCACTTCTGAGGTCCTACTGCAATACTCTGCATGACCAGCAGCCATGGTTTTGGGTTCAGAAAAATAATCACACTCATAAGACCCCAAAAGGCCATCACCTCACCAGCTTTGCAGAAGAACGCAAGGCAGGGAACATGGCATACTGTTTAGCAATAGGACATCATGATATACATCTCTTCAATGCAAGTCCTTACAGAAGTCCAGGGCGATTAGCCCCCAGAATGATGCTCAGTTACAAGGAAGCAAGAGTACACAAATGGGTGCAGGAACTATCCTAACTTCGTAGTCTCATGCCACAGATCTGTCACAGAACACAGTATCTCCTATACCAGTCTATGAATGTACTTCCACAACTCAGCAAGAACACCTGGGAATGTCACAATACATTCAGGAATGCCCAATACTATAGCTTTCCCCAAAGTATTTACAGTTCATTCATAATCCCAGCAGATAAGATTATGTTTACAATTAGGCAGTTTACCATTAGTCATTTCCACCTTTAGTAGATTTCAGAGAAAAAGTGCTAGAAGATCAACTGGAGGCCATTTTCATAGAAAAAAGTAGGAAGAGTTTTGTTAACCCTTTACTCACATACACCAAGGCACAACATCATAAAATTTCAGAATGTTATGGATATAGAAAACATCATAAAACCTTCCAGAGAAAAAAAGCAGGTCTCATTCAGATTTAGTACTCAGAATGGCTTCATACTTTTCAATAGCAGCACCAGAAACTAGAAGCCAATGGAGGAAGATCTTTAAAATTCCCAGGAAAACAATTTCTGAAACAGAAATACCAATATACACATACTTTTATTCAAGCCTAAAGGTAGATTTTTCAGACATGCAGTCTTAGAACATTTGCCTCAATGTCCCTTTTCTCAGAAAATTTCCAGAGAACCCTTACCCCACTAAACAAAGGAGGATTCAAGGAAGAAGAAGAAATCCAAGATATAGGCCACAGTGGTTCTCAACCTTCCTAATGCCGTGACCCTTTAATACAGTTCCTCATGTTGTGGTGACCCCCAACCATAAAATTATTTTCGTTGCTACTTCATAACTGTAATTTTGCTACTGTTATGAATCATAATGTAAATATCTGATATGCAGGATGTATTTTCATTGTTCGCGACCCACAGGTTGAGAACTGCTGAAGGGGGTTCTTCATAGGGGAGAAGCAAAAGAAAGTCTCAGAATAGTAGTAAAGAGAGATGTCAGGATATTCAACAAGCCTAGAGAGCACAGCATATAGCAGGATGATGGGGGAATACAGAAGAAGTATATTCAGAAAAGAAAGAAAAATAGAGAGTATCTGAATGTATTAAGAAGAGACTTATATTTCTAAGGATTTGGAGGTAAACTATTGATGGGATATAAAAAACTAAGGAAACAAAAAAAATTATACTACTAATAACCCTAGGGTAAAGAGGTACTTAAAAAGGTACCAGTCTTTACTACACAGAGAGAATGGGAAAAGGGAAATGCACAGATACTGAAGATGAAGGTGGTGATTATCAGAAACTTTCAGTTTACTGACCTACCAGCTATTTCTAATTCCCTTCTCCCTTACCTCCCTGTAGTATAGAGGCTGGAAATGCTAATTACCCCCTTTCCAAACTTTTCTTATAAGTGGCTGTTACAGTCAATGATAATCAGAAATCTAAGAGTTTCTGGGAAAATGTTTACATTCCTGATTAAATAGGCAGATTTGGCTGCCATCCCTCTTCCCCTTCGTTTTGTCTTGAATATGAATGGATGTCTACAGTTACAACAGTCACACTGTAAATATGAATCAACAAACCAACGTGCTAAGATTGGGGGAATAGAAAGAGCCTAAGTTACTGATGAAATAGTTAAGACACTGTACCAACTCTGGACAGCCTACTCTAGACTTCTTATTAAAAGAGAGCTATCAGGTAGGTTCTCTGTTAAAGATGAATACAATAAAGAATTCCTAACTAATGTATGGAATATGAGAGCTAAATATTCATTCTCTATACTGTGAAGTGAACAGATAAAAATCAAGAATTAACATGCTGAAGCATTTTATTTACTTAGAACCATGACAATAAGTACCTGAAAAAAAATAGCTAAAACACAAAAGAAATGGAGGCCTCCAAGGAGTGGCAAATGGGAATGGGAATGGGTGGGAAGGGGGCTGCTACTTTTCATTGTAAGCCTTATAGTAGTATTTTGGCCCAGGTACTTCTTTGTTGTGGGGGGCTGTTCAATGCAGTTTAGTGTGTCCTTGGACTCTACTCAGTAGATAGTAGTAGCAACTAGGGATAGTGTGACAACTAAAAACGTTTCCAGCCTTTGCCAAATGACCCTGAAGGGCACACTGCTCCTGTTTGAAAATGAGGGCCTCATAGTACTATTTTATTTTTTTAACTTTCAATAATACTGCAAATGTATTAGTTTGATAAAACTAATTTTTGGGGGGAGTTGGGGGGTTGAAACTAACAGTATGAAAAGAGCTTGACTAGAGACCACCAATGTCATTTCTTCTTTCAAACACCTCTTAAAAAATTTCCTCCCTAATCTCTCCCTGGTCCTAAGAATGCTTCTCATCCCCTCCCAGACAAGCACAGACAGAACAGAGACTCATACCTCCTAGAAATGCACACTCGTAATGGCTGCAGGTCTTGTTTGTGCTTCGAAGGATAAGATTATTGCTAGCCCCATCCTGTGACACATAAAAAATCTCATTCAGAGGTATTATAATAATTCTTCCACTTTCATTTTCTTTATCAAAAAATTTTCCAATGGCAACTCCAAAGCATGTGTGAATGGTTAACAGAATGTGTTGATCACTTGCTGCTTGAGGTTTGGCTGAATGTGCCAAGGTGAAATGGCCCAATCTGGCTTGGTTTAGCCCTCCAAAGGTAAACGAAGTACCCTGGCTTATGCTATACACCACATTTTTGTAGCTATCCTCACAAGGTCTTCTCAGCAATTGCAGGGCTTTGGTCAGGTAAAAATGAAAAGCTTTGAATTGGAAGCCATAGATATAATCTTTTCGAGATTGGCCAGCCATCTTCACAGCTTCATTGAACAGATGGTAAAAGGAAGTTTGCTCTTGAGCTTCAGAAATATATGCCATCAGGGCTATTCCATGGTTATCCTTAAAACTCATAGGGAGAGAGAGATGAGTCTTCCGAGCTTCCCATTTGGCTTTTGCATTTTCCCACACATCCTCAAAAAGCTGATGGCTTGCTTTTTCTTCCTTGAGCAGTTGGGGAACATATTTGATTTCCATCCTGTCAGTACATTTCTGGTATTCGTCATCAAATGCATTATCTGCCATGTCTAACATATTAGCCTTCACCTTCAAAAGAAAAGGAGATTAATATTCTTGAAACAAGATATTTGGTGTGTCTTTTTCTCTCATTACTACCTCCACACTCTCATACCCTGCCAAGAATCTATCCCTTGCTTACAACCAAATTTGGATTTTTTTTTCTTTAAAAAATTTTTTTAAATTGATTTCAGAAAGAAAGGGAGAGGGAGAGAGAAATAGAAACATCAAAGATGAGAGAGAATCATTGATTGGCTGCCTCCTGCACGCCCCCTACTGGGGATCAAGCTCACAACCTGTGCATGTCCCCTGATGGGGAATTGAACTTTGATCTCCTGGTTCATAGGTCAACCCTCAACTACTGAGCCACACTGGCTGGGCTGGATATGTTTTTATGTAGAAAGTATATTCCATTGCTAGTAATAACTTTTCTCAGCTATTACCTATTTGTGTGAAAGAGTAAATGTTAGTGGGTAAGATATGGGTATGATTATGCCTGTAACTCATTTATTTGAACTTTGTGGTACAGAGGAAAAACCAATGAGTATAAAGTTGAAGAAATGGGTGGCAATCCTGGCTTTGAAAATATTCTTAGCCAATTTCCTCAACCCCTCAAAACTGTTGAGTGAATATAAAATTATCATGCATGAAATACTATATATGATAAATACATAATGGTAAATATCACCCCTCTTCTTTTTAGGACACTCCCTTATCCATGTGGTTTGGGTAGGACTGATTCAGCACCTTCAGCCACAGTAATAAGCAATAAATCAGGCTTAAAAACCAGAGCACTCTTTCTTTCTCTACAATCACAAGCTGTAAGGATAATATTGACTTGGGGAAGCCAATAGTTATCCTTTTAGTTCCATGGAAAATCCTGTCTGTAAATAAAACCAATAAAAAAAGGCTTGCAGAGCTGAGGTGGAAAGAAAGGGATGAAGCCCGGATAACATTATTTAAGGCCCTGGGTCTAGCTACCTGAAGACTGTATTTTACCTTAATCATAAGAAGCAACAAATGCCCTATATGCTTGAGCACGTTTGCATTGTTTCTGTTATGTATAACTGAAAAAAGGCCTAATTCAACTTTAAATGATACATAGGAGAAACAGGGTGGTGTAATGTAATTAACACTAGCTTAGGGTCAGAAAGGTGTGGGTTTAAATTCCATTTCTGTTACTAACGAGGTACTAATTAAGTATGGGAAAGTTATTTGGCATTTCTGAGCTTCAATCTTTTCATCTAAACATGAGGCTAATGTAAGGAAACATGTGTTAATTGTAATTCTTTTGTAAGGATTAAGTGATATAATGAATAAATGCAAAGTCTTAGCTCCATGCCTGACACATGTCAAGCCTTCAACAAACTGTGATTATTTTTAATTATTTCATTATAAAAATATATTTATTATACTGTAAATTAATCAAGAATAGGATATGCACTATATTTATTTTGAAGTCCAAGCATCTACACATTGAAGTGAATGAAATAAAACCCTGTACTCTGACCTACTGATCAAAAAATAGGATGAGCGAATGCTGTAGAAGAGAACCAAGATGCGGCATAGGTAAACACCTGAACTTGCTGCCTTGCACAACCAAATCAAAACTACAACTAAAAGACAAAATGGATATCATCCAGAACCACGGGAAGGCTGGCTGAGTGGAAGTTATACAACTAGAAGAAAAGAGAAAAGCACACTGAGACTGGGAGGAGGTGCGGAGGTACGGAGGCGCGCACGGAAACAGGCTGGCAACTGGATGTGCTGTTGTCTTTTTCAATCGGAGGGAGATACAAGCTTCTGACTGCTCTGAACTCATTCCGGGCGAGACTCTGGGGACCCAGACTCATATGGGGAGAAACTGGACTTTCTGGCATCAGGCCGGAATATGAGGGTGGCTTTCTCTCAGAGGTGCTTGCAGTGATTATTGTTCCTGCATGGTGCTGAGGGACACAGAGACCCGGGGACCTCTTCGGGGCAGGGCTGACAGGCAGCCATTGCTGTTTGCTCTGCCCTGGTGATTCCCTGAGACCCCACCCCACCCAATTTACAACCCCACTCAAGCTGTGCGCAGAGGCTTTTGCATATGAATGGCCTGGCCTCTTGCAATCTAAAACCTAACAAACTGCAGCTGGGTCAGAGAGCCCTAGAGCTTCCAAAAGAAGGCCCAAGGCTTGGCAGAAGCCTGCACTGCTTCACAGCTGGGCCTCATCTGGGCACCTCCAAACCCCAAACAAAGAGGAGGGATCTGGAGATCTCTCTGCAGCTCCTGCTGGGTGGCCTCGGACAGTGGCTGACTTTGCACTGCCTTGGAGATCCAAGAGCCAGTGTACCCAGTGGTCAGAGTGAGACCATACCAGAGTACAACTCTTCACATCCATAAGAGACACACTCAGGGGGCAGACTCAGTGAGCGCCAAAGCCCCACTGAAGCAAGTCCTGTCCCATAAGGGTGTCTCCAGCACAGAAGTTCTCCCATTGTAGACACAACTGGTCCTCACAGCAAAATGGCCTGGAGATCAATTCCTCCCAGTGATACCAACAGCAATCAAGGCTTAACTACAACAAGACTGTGCACACAGCCCACAAAGGGGAGCCCCAAGACTGTCCACCTCAGGTAATTAGGGAGGCTGAGCCACTCGGCCCTATAAGACACCTAGCACACAAAGCCCCTCTATCAACACAGGGAAGCAGCCAAAATTTGGAGACAAAGAAACATGTCACAAATGAAAGAAATGGAGGAAAGCAAACTACTGCATATAGAGTTCAAAATCATGGTTATAAGGTTACTCAAGAATCTTCTAGAAACCTCTGAGAAATTTAGTGAGACCCTCAAGGATATGAAAAAGGACCAATTAGAATTAAGCATACACTGACTGAAATAAAGAAGAATATACAGAGATCCAACAGCAGACTAGAGGATCCCAAGAATCAAGTCAAAGATTTGAAATACGAAGAAGCAAAAAACACCCAACCGGAAAAGCAAAAAGAAAAAAGAATCCAAAAATACGAAGATAGTGTAAGGAGCTTCTGGGACAACTTCAGGCATACCTGAATTATGGGGGTGCCAGAAGAAGAGAGAGAACAAGATATTGAAAACCTATTTGAAGAAATAATGACAGAAAACTTCCCCTACCTGGTGAAAGAAATAGACTTACAAGTCCAGGAAGTGCAGAGAACCCCAAACAAAAGGAATCCAAAGAGGACCACACCAAGACATATCATAATTAAAATGCCAAGGGCAAAAGACAAAGAGAGAATCTTAAAAGCAGCAAGAGAAAAACAGTTAGTTACCTACAAGGGAATACCCATACAACTGTCAGCTGATTTCTCAACAGAAACTATGCAGGCCAGAAGGGAGTGGCAAGAAATATTCAAAGTGATGAATACCAAGAACCTACAACCAAGATTACTCTACCCAGCAAAGCTATCATTTAGAATTGAAGGTCAGATAAAGAGCTTCACAGATAAGAAAAAGTTAAAGGAGTTCATCACCACCAAACCAGTATTATATGAAATGCTGAAGGGTATTCTTTAAGAAGAGGAAGAAGAAAAAGGTAAAGATAAAAATTATGAACAACTAAGTGACAACCAATACATATCTATCAACAAGTGAATCTAAAAATCAAGTGAATAAAAAATCTGATGAACAGAATAAACTGGTGAATATAATAGAATCAGGGGCATAGAAAGGGAATGGACTGACAATTCTCAGGGGAAGGGAGTTTGGGGGGTGCGGGAAGAGACTGGACAAAAATCGTACACCTATGGACGAGGACAGTGGGGGTGGTGGTAAGGGCATGGGGTGGGAACCGGGTGGAGGGGAGCTATAGGGTGAAAAAGAGGAACAACTATAATAATCTGAACAATAAAGATTTATTTAAAAAAATAGGATGAGCAAATCTGCCCAAGGATACCATTTAAGGGTTTCTACAAATGAAAGGATAATGCCCTCCACATCATTCTCTCTTTCCACTATTCTATACTACTTTTATGGCACACTGGTTGCATAAGCTATACTCTCAGTTGGAGATCTTAGTTGGAGACTTTATAGACACAGATTGAGTAACTTGTCTGGAACTGAAATTTGAACCTGAGCAATCTAGTTCCAGAGTCTGTCCCCTTAATTAAAATGTTATTTCCAGTGATGAAGACCATTGGAATTTATGTAGCACTTCTAAAAGGGTTTAATTTTGTTCTCATAACAACCCATATGAAAGGTTGAAAGGTCAATTCATAACATCATTTTACAAATGAAGCAATTATACCGGCATCAGAAACTACTTTTCTTTTTCTTTTTTTAAAAAAATATATTTTATTGATTTTTTACAGAGAGGAAAGGAGAGAGATAGAGAGTTAGAAACATCGATGAGAGAGAAACATCGATCAGCTGCCTCCTGCACACCTCCTACTGGGGATGTGCCCGCAACCAAGGTACATGCCCTTGACCGGAATTGAACCTGGGACCTTTCAGTCCACAGGCCGACGCTCTATCCACTAAGCCAAACCAGTCAGGGCAGAAACTATTTTTCTTGATTACCGGCCACAGAATATTCTTCTGTGAAAACCCCCTGTACTCCTGGTCTGTAGGTCAGTTTCTTGAAGTGGGAATTTGAGCTTCAGGAGACTAAATCACTGCTGTCTCCTAGCCAAGAAATTCACTTTCCTCTGCAGCACAGAATGTACCAGAGGATATCCTGGGCACCAATGCCTGATTTATCTTTAAGACTTCAACATATTACAAGACATCATACCCTGAAACTACCACCTCCCACATTCCTCGGTATCACATCAGAGTTGATCCAATGTGTTCTTGTCTGTTCTATGCCTCTAACCAGTCTCCACCAGTCTAATTTTAGACATCAAGTCTTTCTGGATCAAGGCCACAGTTGATTGTGTGTTCTGTACAGTGAGTGCCTGGAACAGTGAAAAAGTTCACAAATGCCACCACTGTTCAGGGACCACTGGATGGACATTAAAGGGACAGGTACAAAAGGCGAGGTGAACACACTGGTTATATATTTTCTTCCTCTGATTTATCAATTGAAACAAAGGCCAATACCGATGAAATGAAATTACCAAAAATTTATTACAAAAATGTAGAAATGATCTAAGTGTTCAGAAATTATAGAAATGCATAGAAAAACACTTTAAACTTTTGTTGCAAAAGAATATTAAAAATGTAAATCAAAACCACAATGAGATACTACTTCATATAATTTAGGGTGGCTATTTTAATAAGAAATAAAGGAAATTAAGTGTTGGCAAGGATGTAGAGAAATTGAAGCCTCATACACTGCTGATGGGAATGTAAGATGCAGCCACTGTGGGAAACAGTTAAGCAGTTCCTCAAAATGTTACACAGAGTTACCATATGACCCAGCAATGCTACTCCTAGGTATATACACAAGATAATTAAAAATGTATGTTCACACAAAAACACATACATGAAAGTTCATAGCAGCAGTACTCATTCATAGGAACAAAAAGTAGGAACAACTCAAATGTCCATAAATTGATTCATGGATAAACAAAGTGTGGAATAACCATACAATGGAATATTATTCAGCTATGAGAAGAATGCAGTACTAACATATGCTACAACATAGATGAACCTTAAAAACATTATGCTCAATGAAAGAGGCCATACAAAAGGATGGGCATTGCTTGATTCCATTCAGATGAAATGTCCAGAATGTCAAGAATAGGCAAATTCATAGACACAGAAAGCAGACAGGTGGGATAGCCAGGGGATGCAGGGAAGCAGGAATTGGAACTGACTGCTAATAGCCATAGGGCTTCTCTTTAGGTTGATGGAAGGTCTATAATGAGACAATAGTGAAACTATGCACAACATGGTGAATCTACGAAAACCACTGAATTGCGAATTTTTATATGTGAATTATATCTCAATTAAAAATCACACTACAGTACAGGCAACAGAATACATAATTGTTCTATAGACAATGGATCAGAATATTAAATTAAAAAATAGATAATTTTTTAAGAATTCAAGATATTTTAAAGGAGGTACCTCAAGTCAATGGACAAATAATCAGTGGTGATATGACAGCTAACAATGTGGGGGGAGGGGATTAAGTGAGATACCTGGCTCAAATTTTACATAAAAATATGTTATAGAGCCCTAGCTGGTTTAGCTCGGTGGATAGAGCATCGGCCTGGGGACTGAAGGGTCCCGGGTTCGATTCCAGTCAAGGACACATGCCCGGATTGAGGGCTCAATCCCCAGTAGGGGGCGTGCAAGAGGCAGCCAATCAGTGATTTTTCTCTCATCACTGATGTTTCTCTCTCTCTCTCCCTCTCCCTTCCTCTCTGAAATCAATAAAAATATTTTAAAAATATGTTACAGAATGTGTAAAGATTCAACTTCAAAAAATAAAATGATAAAAGTTCTACCAGAAAAAAAATAGTGCATATGAGAAAATGGTCATTATATAGTAATTTAACAGAAAACATGTAACCAAATACTGCAGTGTCATCTTATTTGAAAAAAATACACATTTCCAGAATATTTAGTGATCCAGAGAGACATTTATAGCACAGTATTAACTTAAAAAGGCAAAAAACATATGCATTGTATGAACCCATTTTTTAAATTAAAGAGAGAGAGAGAGAGAAAGAGAGAGAGAGAGAGAGAAGTCAAGACTATACACCAACAAATTAAGAGTCTTTCCCCTCTGAGTAGAGAGGTTGTGGATGATTTTTATTCTCCTCTTTTTGCTTAATTTTAATTTTTTTAAACCTCTATAATTAACATGTATCAAGTGTGTAAAATGAAAATATGAAAGCTTCTTGAAAAACTGACTTATATATTCTATCTGCTCTCATTTCCATTATGAACCACACAGATGCCTTAGGTAATGTTATATCAAGAGTTCCTAGCCCAATGACCACGTACTTCCCATTTCCAACATTACCTGGAAGATATTCATTAGAATCACAGCTGACAGCAGCATGGTGACCATTTTAAAATGTCCTGTCTTCATTTTTCTCTTCTAAATAAAATGAAGAAATTCCAAATTAATAGACTTTAAAAAAAGAGACTTACCGAAGTAGAGCACTATCCACTATACATATTTTCATTTGGGTGGAAGTAGGTATCATGATGGTCAGGAAGTGATTACCAATAAATTCCAATGGCTGGAAGGGCCTGGATTTTGTCTGTTCATCTAACACCCGCATTCTACAGATGAGGAAACAAAAACTCAGAGAACTTCAGCAATTTGCTCAAGATTAAATCTATCCATTTCCATTCTTCTCTAGATATGTGGTCTCTCCCACCATAGTCACTGGTGCTCATATTTTCTTGCTATCATACATCTCTCCTCAGCATACTCAGGAAATTAACACCAACTAAAACAAAAACAAAAACGTTTCAAAATTGGTCTCCCAACTCCCAGTTTCTAAGAATTCTCCACAGGAGTTAGAGACCATGCACATCATCCACTCTTCTATCCTCTTTGCAAATCAAGTCACCCCCATTTGGGGATAATGGAGATGATGAAGCCAGTAGTGGTACAAAGCAGAAGGTTATCCAAGGGTACCTTCTTCTCCCCAATATTCACATTCAAGAGAAGCCCACGGATAAAGTGTCTTGCATAACTTTCTGAAGGCAGGAATGAGAATAAGAAGGAACTGGGTAGGCAGCAATTCTAATAAGATTATACAACTCTGCTGGCTGAATGCCCAATATTCATCACAGTGTTTACAAGACTAAAGGGGTAAGTAGGAGGGCAAGTGGCCCTAAGGGCGGAAGCTGTCCCAGAGTCAATAAATGATCCATTAAAGGTGGTCTACAGTTCCTTCCACATACTTACAATACACTTAACATTACAGAAACTGAACTAAAGTCTCTATTTTATGTACCCATCACCATATCCTGGCATCTGAATATGGGGATGAAGGCAGAGAAAAGAAGATAGTCTTCCCTTTGGCCCTAGGTCCCTGCCTTTATTTAGGAGCTATCTGTTTCACTAAAGATATTAAAATATAATATCAAACATGCTACTTTTGTGTTAAACTTCCCTTTCCAAAAAAGATTCGGTCTATAAGACTTGGCAAATAACTGTCACAAAGCAGTATATGCCAAGAAAGCTAGGAAACCAGGTTTTGTTTTTGTTTTAAATTCTTCACTGCTGTAGTCTGAGTGTAAATAAGTAAAAATGTTTACCTGGCTTTTCTGCTTGTGGAGATTTAAATGATGCTAGGTCTCAAACTGTTTCCCCACTCTCTGTTGTGAGCGTGTCTTCAGAATGGGAGGTTGTTGACAGTGAGAGCTGAGAAGGGAATGCTTTTCTTTTTATAAACACCCCCAGCAGTAGCTTGGCAGTGGCACATTACCCCATTTGTGTTCTGCTATTTATATCTGGCCCCCACACTATCCCTTGGAATCACTGCTGTTAACACATGAAATCTCCAAGAGGCTTGTAAAGCCACAGCAATTCCCTCTAACCACACAGCGTGTTCAGTTCTGAGCCCTTAGTGTTGGGCTTCTCAGAGAGTGATCACTTCCCATTCCTAACCCTTTGACCCTGAGATGTCAAACTAAAGCAAGACTTTACCCGAGCTAGATGGTTCACATAACTAAGGGGACTTGCTGTGTTAACTGCTGGCAATGACGATGGTTATCACCATTCATTCAACCAGCTTTCTGCATTTCAGGTACTGTGCCAGATGCTGGGATACACAAGCAAGCAAAACAAAGTACTGAGAAGCATTCACAATCTAATAAAAGATATGAATATGTATACTTAATCAGAATACATGTTAAGAATCTTAAGTATAGACAAAGTCTAGTGACAGCACTAAGAAGGGAAGGATTTGGAAACAATACCTGTAACTGTAACTCTCATCTGAGTGAAGTACACATAGTGAATATATTGACAACATGCTGAAGAATACTCAGAGTTCACTGACTGGATAAAAAAAATGTGAGTGTCCTAGGAAATTCATGCATATATACATCAAAATACATTAATCGAATGTATTAGATAGTAGCTCTATTCATAACAGCCCCAAACTGTAAGTCATCCAAACACCTATCAAAAGTAGAATGGATAAATTGTGGTATATTATACAATGGATTTTTTAAATAATATTAAAAGTAATAACCTCTAATGACACATAACCAATGTGGATAAATCTCATAAACAAAATTATGATTAAAAGACACACATGTGCATACACTACATGATTTAATTTACATGGAGTACAAAACCAGACAAACACATCTATGGTCTTAGATGTCAGAACAGTGGTTATTCTTAGTGGGATGTAGTAACTGGAAGAGAATAGGCACAAGGAAGAACCTGGGATGCTACTTAGGTTCTGTTTTTGGTTCTGGATATTGATTACATTGATATTCAGTTTATGAAAATTCACTAACCTATATACTTATGTGTATTTTTCTGTGTGTGTGTGTATACACATATATATTACTCAATGAAACATTTTAAATGATCATAAAGTGCATCCACTTTTATAAAAACCCATCTCATCTCTACTCTTCAGACTCTTCAAAACCTCTAACCTCTTCTCACCTCACTGGCTAAACAATTTAAAAGATTAAATACACTAAATAAAATCCTAGAAATAGTATCATTTTTTAAAAATGAGTTTAGTTAGAAGGAAAAAGAATGTATGCACAGGTTTTCAGGCCTATGCTCATGCTGACTTGCTTGTAAGTCCCAGGCATGTGGGCCTACAGGAAATGCGGTGGTGGGATTTCCCCATCTTCGGCCTTCTCAAATCTACTAGATTCATCTATCACCCAAAAGACTGAGTTCACCAGAAAGAACATAATAAACACTGTGTGAAGTTCAAAGCAAGTTTTGCCTTGTTTATTCCCAATATGCCTTTGTTCCATTCCTGTTTTCTTCCATTTTAAAACTCTTGATATCATTCATTCAACAAATATTTGCGTCCTCGCAATGTTCCCAGCACTGTTTTTCCCAGGAACTGGGGGTATAACAGTGAACAAAATAAACATCTTGCCCTTGTCAAATTTATATTCTCGTGGGAGGAGACAGTCAAATAACAACTAAAATAAATAAGTAAATTACATAAGTATGTTAAAATATAGTAAATACTCCTTTTAAAAAATAGTAGTACAAGGAAGATTAGGAGTGCATGGAGAGTTTGCAATTTAAATTGGATGGTTAGGGAATAACTCACTGAAAATGTTACATTTGAGCAAAGTCTTGAAAGAAATGGGGGAGCCCTGGCCGGTTTGGCTCAGTGGATAGAGCGTCAGCCTGCAGACTGAAAGGTCCCAGGTTCGATTCCAGTCAAGGGCATGTACCTTGGTTGCAGGCACATCCCCAGTAGGAGGTGTGCAGGAGGCAGCTGATTGATGTTTCTCTCTCATCAATGTTTCTAACTCTCTATTTCTCTCCCTTCCTCTCTGTAAAAAATCAATAAAATATATTTTTAAAAAAGAGAAAGAAATGGGGGAGATCAGCCATGAACACTGTGGTGGAAAAGTGGTCAGGCAGAGGGAATTCAAGCAGGCCAATATGGATGGAACAAATAGGTAAGAGAAGAACAGTAGGAGATATAGTCAGAGGGGTATTGGTAAGATGTCTTGCAGGCCACTGGAAGAATATTGGATTTTATTCTAAGAGAAAGGGAGCAAATTATAAGGTTCAAGTAGAGGAATGGCAGGATCTGACTTCTTTTTTAAGAGGATCATCCTGGCTGTTATGCTGAGAATAATCTGTAGGGTAAAAGTAGGAAGACCAGTTTACAGGTTATTATAATAATGCTAGTAGAAATTGTGGTGGCTCAAACAATGACGGTAGCAGTAAAGGTGAGGAGGGTATATGTGTGTGTGTGGTTGCCTTTGAGTTTGTTAAAAAATACTCCTTTTAGCCCTGACTGGTTTGGCTCAGTGGACAGAGTGTCGGCCTGCGGACTGAAGGGTCCCAAGTTCGATTCCTATCAAGGGCATGTACCCTGGTTGCGGGCACATCCCCAGTGGGGGGTGTGCAGGAGGCAGGTATGTGTGTGTGTGGTTGCCTTTGAGTTTGTTAGAAAATACTCCTTTTGAAGATTAAATTAAGCATATTTTCAAATATGGTAAGGAAAAGTATTTGTGGGCTCTAAAAAGCTAATATATTTTCAAAAAGATGATTTATTAAAAAATAAATGGAAATGATCAATAGTGGTACCAATTTCTTTTTTTTCACAATTTTATTTATTTATTTATTTATTTTAAATTTCTTTATTGGTTAAGGTATTACAAATGTGTCCTCATCCCCCCATTAACCCCCAATTTCTTACATAATAAAAATGTTTGGACTTAAATTCAGAATATAATTTTAAGATTGAAGCGGCAGGATGCACTGACAGAGTGGATGTGCGCTGCAAGAGAGAGAGAGGTAAGGAATAATTCCAAGATTTTTAGCTTCAATAACTAGAAGGATAAAGATGTCAATGACTAAAATAGGGAAGACTCTGTGTAACAGATGTCCTAGAAGTCAGGTGAAGAAAACATTTCCAAGAGAAAGAAAAGATCAAAAGTGTCAAATGCTTCTGATGGGTCAAATAAGATCAGGACGGGGAAATGATAAGTGGACTTAATAATGTGGAAGAGAGAGAAACCAAGATGGCGGCATAGGTAAACACGGGAGTTTGCTGCCTCGAACAACCACTTCAAAAATACAACTAAAAGACGGAACGGACATCATCCAGAACCACAGGAAGGCTGGCTGAGTGGAAGTTCTACAACTAG
>NW_005353490.1:1046633-1049428 GCF_000412655.1 Myotis brandtii | reverse complement strand
AACTAATGTAATAATCTGAACAATAAAGATTTAATTTAAAATAAAATAAAATAAAAAAAATAATGTGGAAGATATTAACAGCCTTGATAAGAGCAATTGTAATGGAACAGTGGGAATGAAAGCCTGGTTGAAATGGCCTGAGAATGGAAAGAAAAGGAATTGGAGAAATACTGAACTCTTCCAAAAAGTGTTTCTTTAAAGGAGAGAAAAACAATGTGGCAGTAGCTTAATGGAAGGGTTACAGGAAAAAATAAAGAAGAGGACACAAGAGAAAAAATTTTAAAGATGATAAATAATAGCATGTTTGAATAATGATTAGGTAGAGAGGATGAAATTGGTAATTTAGGTGAAGGAGGGGAGAATTGATAATATAGGAAAGAGAAGAGAGAAATACTGTATCAATGTCCTTGACTAGGCAAAAGGGTGTAGGATCTAGAATACAAGTAGATAAGATGGCCTTAGATCAGAATAAGAGGGAAGGCACAGCATACTGACTGATGTTGGAAAGTAGTGATTGTGATGGTGAGGATTCTTTTCTAATTGTATCAAATTTCTCAGAAAAAAAATCAGAATAGCCTGGCCAATGGTTGGTTGAGGTCACGGTTTGATTCCTGGTCAAGGCACATGCCTGGATTGTGGGCTCAGTCCCCAGTAGGGGGCATGCAGGAGGCAGCTGATTGATGATTCTCTCTCATTACTGATGTTTCTATCTCTCTCTCCCTCTCCCTTCTTCTCTGAAATCAATAAAATTTATTTTAAAAATTAATAACAAAAGATGATAGTTAAGTTGGTTGAGGTCACGGTTTGATTCCTGGTCAAGGCACATGCCTGGATTGTGGGCTCAGTCCCCAGTAGGGGGCATGCAGGAGGCAGCTGATTGATGATTCTCTCTCATTACTGATGTTTCTATCTCTCTCTCCCTCTCCCTTCTTCTCTGAAATCAATAAAATATATTTTAAAAATTAATAACAAAAGATGATAGTTAGACTGGTAGAGATTTGATGATATTGGAGAAGAATCAATTCTAGATTGATTCTGTTTTAGAATCGTCATCTAGAAAAGTAGAAGAGTTAATGAAGTATGATTGCTGGGCTACATTGAGGGCCTACTTGAGTTCAAAATGAAGCCAATGTATTCTTCTCCAGCTACACTTAGTTCCATGAGTAAGTGTGGAATAGGTAAAATTGAATTGAATCAACACTGTAGCTTTTCCAAGCAAGGAAAAGACTGATTTTTTAAAATATATTTTTATTGATTTCAGACAGGAAGGGAGAGGGAGAGAGAGATAGAAATATCAGTGATGAGAGAGAATCATCAATCAGCTGCCTCCTGCATGCCCCACACTGGGAATTGGCCCTCAACTGGGAATCAAACCATGATCTCCTGGTTCATAGGTGAAACGTTCAACCACTAAGTCACGCTGGCAGGGCTGGAAAAGACTGATTTTAATGATTGGTGTGGGCAAAAGATTTGACTTGACATTTCACCAAGGAAAATGTATGACAAAGCAAGAAAAGATTTTCAACCTTATTAGGCACCCATAAATGTAAATTAAAACCATGATATATCCATTAAAATGGCTAAAATTTAAAAGACTGACAACATCAAATGCTGATGAGGATGTGAATGGAGCAACTGAAACTCTCACACATTGCTAGTATAAGTGCAAAATAGTACAGTTACTTTTAAAAATAATTTGACAATTTTTATCGAGTTAAACATATATTTACAGTAAGACCCAGCAATCCTACTCCTAGATATTTACCCAAGAGAAATTAAAGCATATGTTCACACAGACTTGTACTCAAATGTTCATAACAGTTTGATTCATAATAATCAAAAGATAGAAATAACTCAAATTTTCATCAACTGGTCAATGGAAAAAACAAATAGAATCCTACTTAGCAATAAAAAGAAAAAAACTTCCTTTTTTAGATCAGAAGTTCTAAAACTGACTGTAGTGGTTATTGCATAATTCAATAAGTATGCTAAAAAGCACTAACTCATACACTTTAAATGGGTGAATTTTATGGTATCTGAATTATATCTCAATAATGCCATGTTTAGAAAGGAATGAACTACTGATACATGCAACATCATGGATGAATCTCAAAAGCATTATGCTAAAAAGTCAGTCACAACAGGTTATATACTGTATGATAATATTTAAATTATATTCTAGTGACAGAAAGCAGATCAGTGATGGCCATGGCCTTGGGTTGAGGGAGGAGATTGACTACAAAGAGCATGAAGGAACTTTTTGGAGGTGATGTAATGCTTTATATCATGACTGTATGGTGGTTACATGATATACGTTTGTCAAAAGTTACACTTAATTGTACACTTAAAATTGGTGGACTTTATTTATATAAATTATACCTAAATACATCTGATTTTTTAAAGTAATAAAAAACAACAACCTTGTCCACATACTCCTTGGAATGTCTTGGTGTGCCCCCAGAGTTATTTATATCTCAATTTAAAGACCACCACTGTAAAGCATCTGAAATGTTGCAATGGCCCATGGAAGAGGCTGGAAGAGACATGAAAGATCCAAAGGAGCTTATAGTTGTGATAAGGTAATGCAAAGTACATGTATCATGTATCAGAGACTGGAGGCTAAAGTAAGACATGACAGCAGTGAATATAAATTACCATCATCCAAAGACCAAGCAGGGCCCTGGCTGGTTTGGCTCGGTGGTTAGAGTGGTTAGAGTGCTGGCCCCCAGACATGCACCTCGGTTTCTGTGTGCAGGAGGCAATCAATCTCTCTCTCTCTCTCTCTCTCTCTCCCT
>NW_005353490.1:1036407-1046579 GCF_000412655.1 Myotis brandtii | reverse complement strand
TCTCTGAAAATCAATGGAAAAAATATCCTCTGGTGAAGATTTAAAAAAAAGACCAAGCAGAATCAGACATTTCACTGAAGGCCAGTGGCCACTAGAGGTCAGCACCAGAACATGATACCTCTACATATTACTCTTTGGAAGGACAGAAGGGGGGAAAATGGAGAAAAGAATTATGCATTTAAATATTTACTTACCCCTGGCCAGTGTGGCTCAGTTGGTTGAGCACCAGCACCAAAAGGTTGCCAGTTTGATTCCCAATCAGGGCGCATGCCCAGGAATGGGTTCAAACAGGGAGGCAACACATCGATGTTTCTCTCTCTGCCTCCCTTCCTCTCTCTCTAAAATCAATAAAAAACATTTTTTTAATTACTTAAAGAAGGCTGTCTCAACTCATAAGTGACTAAATTTTAATTGGCAAGATTAATGTTTCTACCTTTAGTGCACATGAGGGTTTGTGAACTAAATTGATTTCCAATATAGAGAATTACAGTTTCCTTTTTGCATGTGGTTCTTCATCTACATTGTGGTATTCTGCTATTGGGGAAAATTGTAGTCTGTTTTCTGCTAGCTCTAGCTGTTAGTCTGGTCTCCAGCAATGGTGACATTTAATTACTGGTTCAGTAATTTAGTGTTCTCTACAGATTTTGAATGCTCAATTGGTAAATTCCCCCACCACTGTCTCCTGGCATTGGATATTCTAAAGGATAATTTCTATGTCCTCCCCCCTTAGTAGGTGGTCCTCCCACAAATCCTAGATGAGCTTCCTTGGCCTTGCTGAACATCTTATAGATTAACTGGTTTGTACCCCAGTTACCTTCATTAGGCCCAAAGCAAAACCTAGGAATTCCACCACAACATTCTTGATTTTCCAGAAAACTTTCTTGATTTTCCAGAAAACTGGAGAGGGACCTATGTCTAGTCCCAGCTCATTCTGCTATTTTGATATTTCCAACTTATTGCCTAGGTGGTCCCACATTAGACATGTTGCTTTTCTAAAAGACCTTGAATATGGCCCAAGGAGAGGCAAGAAAACAATTTCCACTGCTCAAGGATTTCCTGAAATTTATTGGGTTGTTTCTAAATTGCTACATCCATTTTTTCCAGGGTTTCAGTCTATGGGAGCCAGAACATGGGAGTCTAATCTTTCCCCCTTCTCCTTTTATTTCTGTTCTGGAATCAATTCTTCTACTCCCAGTTCTTGTTTGGGGTACTTCCTAGATGTTATTTCCTTCTCCTCTATCCTATGGACCAACTTTCTCTGGCATAATCTAATTTTTCCTGCCCTTGGATTTACTCTTAAAGGTGATCAGCATAAAGACAGAACAGACTTTATAGCTGGGAATGAAAGGCATATCTATGAAGTATTTATACAGAATATTAGCCCTATAACATTCAATAGACAATAAATGTAAGGTAATATATTATCATGCTTGTGAACATGTTTTTGTTGGTAGATTTTTAAAGCTCTAGGCTTTAATTCTCAACCTCTTTTTCTATTGCAGTGAAAGAGACAAATACAATCTTATCAAGGAAAATGGGTCTCTATGGCAATTATTTCAAAGTGTAGATTTATATTTGTGGAGTGGGTTTATTAAAGTGTGGGAGGTATGGTATTTCAAAATATACTCCTTTAGAAATTTCTCATATGTCACTCATGATATATGTTAGCATACTGTCACATCTCCTAGCATCGTTAGTATGTCTTTCACACTGTAGGCACTTCATAAATGTTTAGGAAAGAAGGAAAGAGAGGGATGGAGAGAGTGAAGAAAGAAAGTCAGTAGCATTACTAGGCTTAAGATTTCTTGGATAAACATTAGCAGGAACAGTATCAGCATGCTCAGGACGTAAGGGCAACAACTTGACTTTTTTTTAGATCTAATGTCCACTTCCTTGGGAAGAAGCTTTACTCATAGGGACTTTCCAGTGACAGATAAGGTGTCCTGTTTCAGGGCACTGGAAATTATAATTTGGGCTTCACTGAACACTTAGAGGAACTATTACTTAAAAGTATACTAGTATACCTCTAGGTCTTAGCAAAAATGTAACAAACAGACCCTGTTACAAACAGATACACTCAGTCACAAGCTCACATACAACACTATGTGCCAGACCACAGTATTCAATGCCAATGCTTTAATATTTGTACATTAGCTTTATTTTCATCACCATGGTGACAGGAGCACCTGTAAGTGGGAAGCACTAAGTTATCCAATAACTGTTTTCCTGTGTGCTGATGGAAGCTAAAGCCAAGTGAATTGCAACTGTTCTTAGGTAACCTGCTATTGTCTTATAAATCTCTTTTGCAGCTCTAAATTTCACTTCAGAAAATTTTTTACTACATTGAAATCTGTCGTCAGCCTTTATGTTTGTTATTATTTAAATCAGATTACTTGATTGGTTCTCAAGAAATCTAAAGCAAAGCATCAGAGTCCAACCCACAAATATTCACCACAGAAATAAAGAAACTGAGTCTACTGTGGAACAATTTTTTAAAAACTATTTAGAGAATCATTTTATTGAGCACCTAAAACGCTCTAGGCCAGTGATTTTCAATCTTTTTCATCTCAAGGCATTCATAAACTAAGTACTAAGAATCTGCAGCATACCAAAAATGTATTTTTTGGCTTATCTGACAAAAAATAGGTATAATTTTTATCCATTCCCATCAGACGGCTATTGTTGTTTGGGCCGTTTTTTATTTGACCATCTGGGAAGAGGTCAGTGCCCTGACTAAATAGTCAGGTATTGCATGTTTCAAAAGTGTTTGTGGCACACCATTTGAAAATCGCTGTTCTAGGCAGACATCATTAAACCAAGTATGAATGACCCATGGGAAGTGTTGAAGATTTGGTTTCTCATACACTAGTCATTGATTTTGGATAATAAACCACCTCTGAGGAAAAGCAATAAGGGCATATGACATACTATCCTTTCAGGAGATTTCCAAAACATGCAAAGCAAGATTCTGGTTCAGTGGACTATAAATAGAATTTCTGACTGAGAATAATGTTGACACCAATTAAGGTAGAAAACCAAGAACTGAAATATGGCATTAGTAAAATTAGAAGCCCCCTTGTGTTCATGAAGCACTTCAGAAGAAAAAAGCTATTTATTAATCTAGAAAAGATACTTTAAAGATATTCTCTAGAAAAAAGAGATACAAGAACCCAGCACACAGGAGTCAACAACCCCAGAATTCTCCTCAAAGGCCATTCTTGAATGACGGATTATACAGGTTACTCCAGACGTTAGATTTTTGTGGGATTCTCTGTATCCATATGATTCTGCAAAGGTAGTAATTCATTCATTCACTCAAATATTTACTCAAAAAGTACTCGGGTTGTCCACTATTTGCCAGACCATAGAGTTCAATGTCAATGCTCTGATATTTATAAGTTAACTTTATTTCTTCACCATTGTGAGAGGAACACTTGCAAGTGGGAAGCACTGTTATCAGTGGGTATTTTCCTAGGTGCTGGATGGAAACTAAAGCCAAGTGAATGTGATCTATACTTCATTCTTCCTCTGAATACAGTAACCTGAACCTTAAGTGCACACAAGGTTTACACAAACAAGTAATTCACAAATATTTATTGGCTGCTATGTGTTCCATGAGGTGAGAGACATTAAAAATTTTAAATGAGAAAGTTGGGAATCATGATATTGCATTTCCCTGAGGACATATGATGTAGGGCATTTTTTCATATACTTCATTTGCCATATGTATATCTTCTTTAGTGATGTGTCTGTTAAGGCTATGGCCCATTTTAAATCAGGTTTTCTTTTGTTTCCTTATTGTTGATTTTTAAGAGTTCTTTGTATATTTTGGATAACAGTCCTTTATCAGATGTGCCTTTTCTCCCAGTCTGTGGCTTTTCTTTCTCATTCTCCTAATATTGTTTTCTTGCAGAGAAGTTTTTAATATTAGTGAAGTGCAGCTTATCAATTATTTCTTTCATGGATAGTGCCTTTAGTATTATATCTAAGAAATCATAACCGCCCTGACCACATAGCTCAGTTAGTTAGAGTCTAGTCCTCATATGCCAAGATTGCAGGTTCAATCCTCAGTCAGGGTACATGCAAGATCAATCAATGAATGCATAAATAAGTGGAACAACAAATCTCTCTCAATCTCTCTCTTTCTTTCATCAATAAGTAAAAAAATAAAATAAAAAATCATGACCATACCCAAGGTCATGTAGGTTTTGTCTCATATTATCTTTTAGTTTTATAGTTTTGCATTTTACTGTTAGGTCTATGATCCAATTTGAGTTAATTTTTGTAAAGGGTGTAAGGTCTTTGACTAGATCCATGCTTTTGCATGTGGATGTCCACTTGTTCCACCACCATTTCTTATAAAGACCATCTTAGCTAAATTTAATTTTTAGAACTGAAATGATTCTCCTTCATTGTAATTGTTTTCAACTAGCTTTCTTTTTTTCATTCTTGTCACTATTATAGATGTCCCCATTTCCTCCCCACCTTTTGCCTACCTCCATCCAGATCACACCCTTCCCTCCCTCTAGCCCTCACCACACTGCTGTCTGTCCATGGGATATACATATTATGTTCCTTGCCTAATCTCTTTACCTTATTTCATCCAGTCTACCCCTCCCCCTCCCCTCTGACCTCTGTCAGTCTGTTCAGTTTATTTTGTTCGTTAGATTCCATGTATCAACTAGTTTTCAATTATAGGTTTATAATACTATTAGTTTTCCTATTTCTCATGTTCCTCAAGTCTCTATCAAATAGTTAATGATATATAAATACATAAGTACTTATTGGAAATTCTCAAAGGAATGCATGTAGAACAAGCAGAGGTACTATATTTTAAGCCAATTCTCTAGTTTTGCAACAGAATGCAGCAATTTTTCACATTTTCTCTTTTTGTGAATCTTGCCTTCCTACCTAGCTTATAAGCTTCTTTCGTACTCATTTCTTTCTCCCTACTTCCAGCTTAAAATAGCATAAAGTACAAAAATATATCCAAGATGCATTTAAGAAGCATTGGTTAATGATGCTTTTAACTCTGAATTATATTAGAATCTAGTATGTAGATGTATACATATATTAATATTTTCAACAAGTTTTAATAATGATTCATTCATTTAATAATTTTTTGTCAATCCTCATCCAAAGAGTTTTTCCATTGATTTCTTTTTTTTTTTTTTTTAGAAAGAGAGTGGAAGGGTGAGGAGGGAGGGAGGGAGGGAGAGAAGGAGGGAAGGAAGGAGGGAGGGAAAGAGAGAGAGGGAGAGAGAGAGAGATACATCAATAGGTTGCCTCCCACACATGCCCAGGGCCAGGGATCAAATGGGCAACCCAGGTATATGCTCTTGACAGGGAGTTGAACCCAAAACCCTTTGGTCTGGGGACAGAAACAGGGCAGGAACTCAATATTTAATTGTACTTTATTTCATTTCATTTACATTTAAAAACTGTTATCTTGACTTATTTTTAAAAATTTAAGTATGTTTGGATCAACTCAGGTACACGAATCTACATCACAACTATGAATTTTGTAAAATCTAAATAAAGATCAAGTTATCTCTGATAAAATTCAGTGTCCAAATGTGATGTGCTGTCAGTGTAATACAGATTTCAAACACCATAGTAAGGGGAAAAAAAGTAAAACATCTTCTTTAAATATATTGGGTTAAATACAATATATTAATAAAGTTAATTTCATGCTTCTTTTATCTTTTTAAATGTGGATACCAGAAATTTTAAAATTACATGTGTGGCTTACTGAGCTAGATAGAACACGGAGCCTTCCTGCCATGTCTGAGGAAAACCAGGATGGCTCAGAGGTAAATGTGGTTAAGGGTAAGTGAGTGAGTGAAGAGTATAGTAGATGATGAGGTCAGAGAGGTAAAAAGTCCTTCCAATACCATTTAAACCTTTCTGTGATAACAATGACAATGACTAAAATTGCAAGATTGGAGGTGGAATTAACACCTGAAACCTCTACCTCTTTTGTCAGAAATTTCTAGGAAACCATTTGGCTATATATTTGTGTCCTTACCATGCTGATGTACTATAACATGCCACAAGGTATAGTGGAGGTAAGAAAGGATTTATAGCTAAGCTTCATTAAAGTCTTGGCAGTGAAAGGACTGGACAACATGTAGAGAGCAGGCTGATCCAATTCCTATGCTAGACCCACAGATAGAGACTCTAGTAGTGTCAAGCCAGATCCAGTCCATCACTCCTTCATTCATTCTCCACACCCTTCTAGTTCATTACTTCCTTCCATCCAAACTTGCTTCTCTTCAAGTAGTAAAAAAAGCAACTCTATGTATTTCCTTTTTTATACCATGGATAAATTTAATTATCTTCATTATTTCTATATAATGGCCATATACATTTTTATTAAGATTTTATTTTTAAGAGTAGTTGAAGCAATAGCTATATTTTCATCTGCATTTTTTCTCCATACAAGATAAAATTGATTAATTAATGTAGATTTAGGAAGAAAAAAGGCTTTTAAAGGAGACAGAAAATAAGCAATTTTCATTTACTTAGCAGCTGTAAGATATCCAAAATTGCATGGACCTTGTGGATTAAGGACACTAAACAAGGGTAGAAAGGATCTGATTGGAAAGGCCTGTGGAAGGGATGTCTTCCTAAGAAAGAGGGGAATAAAAGGAAGAATAATTTTTACTTGTAGCCCTGAACATTTCTTTTTTAAATACATAGAAGAACACTATGAAAAAAGGTGAAATTTTGATATAACATGAAGAACGGAGCAAAACTCTGTCCCTGGGCATGGCTAATATAATCAAGAGTTTAGTTATTAACTCTTCCCAAAGCTGGAAACCCCCATGAAGTAACTATTGTTGGAACATCATTCAAACTTAAAAGGAAACTGAAGACAACTTCATGCCTTTTAATTTAATCCTACTCCCTTCTGGAACAGGAAATCTTTGCTTTTAAAAAAAGGGAAGCAAAACTAAAAGGGGTAGTCCCTCTTATATGTAAGAAGAGTTGATTACATAAATGGGTCTGACACCTTTTTTTAATGCTTTGTTTTGCTATCTTCTTTTCTTTTAATTGAGGTAAATGTGTCTATAACATTATATTAGTTTCATGTGTACAACATAATGATTTGATATTTGTATACTCTACAAAATGATCACCACAAGCCCAGTTAACCTCTTTCACCATACAATGAATCCCCTTGACCCATTTTGCCCATGTCCAGGGCCCTTCCCCTTTGGTAACCACCAATCTGTTCTGTGTCTATGAGTTTGGTTTTGTCTTCTTTGTCTATTTGTTTTGTTTTTTTTATATTCCACTCATAAGTGAAATCATACAGTATTCATTTTCTCTGACTTATTTCACTGATAACAACAATAATCACTGTTAACATTTACTGAATATGTACCAAGCACAGTTCTAAGCACATATATTGTCATTTGATCCTCAAAGCAACCTTATAAAGAATTATTTCCCTCACTTTATCATTTTAAAAGCTGAAGCAAGGTCATCCATCTAGGACTGACAGAGCTGGAACTTGAATCCTGGTCTTTTGGCTTAAGCCCATGTTCCCAAACACTAATCTATCTCTACTTTTTCAATAGCTGTAATGGAAAGGAAACAAGTAAGATAGCACCCATGTGAGAATGTAGAGATGAGAAAAGTTTTTTGGTTTTGCTCTTTTTGTGTGTATCTTTTTTTGTATAAGTCCAAAGGTAGAAATGGCCTGAACAAGTTAATACCCTAAATGGAAAAAAGTTCGCTGAGAGAGAATGAAAATTGATTCTATTGTTCCACTTTCAGCTTTTGCACTGATCTTGATGAAAACGGAAACAAGCTGCATTACACAGCTATTTCAGTCATTCTCTCTACAAATAATTCTTAACTACCTATTATGTGACAGGCACCAGAGTTAAGGGTTTTTCAAAATGATGACACGCCGAGCTCAAAAGGTTCGCCATCACTGTTCTAAAGCATCTAAGTCTAAGCTTTTTTTTTTTTTTTAGTTAATAGGAAAAATTTGAGATGCAATACCAATACTTTAGGATTTTGGTCTTGGTGTTTATATGAAATTCTGAGGCCTTGACTTAAATCTTTCATTGTATTATGATTTCCTTTTAGGTGTATTGCACTAAGTGAAACTTGTTAAATAAACCTTCCTTTTAAAAAGGAAAACACTACCTTTCAAACGGATGCATTGTCTCAACACAGCTGCTAGGTGATTGGGATTGGTGTGTTTGTTTTTACATTGATAGACATTCTAGCTGTTTCACACTGTCTATAGCAGTCTCTGGGGAATATAGTTAATCAAGATTCTTTATTTAAGAGGCTTCCTTCCTAAACTTCTGTAGAATTAGAATGAGTAAAGACTTCTTATTTATCAATGAAAGACTTAAGAAGACTATATGACAATACTAATTAAATTTGGAAATAAATATTTGACTCTATAACTCAAGTTTCCTCCCTGATTTAATCCTACTGCACCATTTAGCATACTGATTATTATATACTAGTGTCCAGGTGCATGGATTCATGCATATTGAAAGGAAATTAATTAGAAGAAATATTTTAATATCACTATTTGCCCTTTCTCTGTAATAGAAGTGTCACCCTTGTTCACAATTGACAATGACAGATCGAAACACATGCGTGCGACTGGCACCAGCGAAAGCTTAATATGTATCATGCATGCGCAGGTCAACTTAGCCTTTTATAGATAGAGAATAAACTTGCTTAATTAGACCTGCTTTCTGACGTAGCTAAACTTTTTTCAGCCCAGTTAAGCACCCAACTTCTCTTTCAGGTAACTGTCAGCAACACAGCAGCAAATGTCAACACGAAGCAGATTATTATTGTAGATCACGCAGGGAGAACAAAGGGTAAAATATTTAACTGTAGCAGTGTTTGACTATATTCTGCACAGTGAGAAAACCTGAAGTCATTTTCAAGTTCCACCATTTCTTCTTCTCAGTCAGGTCAAGTTTCTAAACTTTCTAAATCTCCATTTTCCAGCTAATGAAAAGAAAACAGGTTTCTACCAAGTCTCCTATCTACCTACTCCAGGACTTCTGTGAGGATCAAATGAGATGAGGTAGTAAAAATGCTTCACAAAGATTTGGTTAAAGTGTAAAATGTTTTCACCTGGCTATAAAGCAAGCCGTGTTCTTGGGCTGAAGAAACTGCAAGGAGGCTAGTCGCTAGGGAGAGGAAGCCTGGTGTTGCTATGTGACGTCATTACACAGCTCCCACAGCGACCGTTTCCAGGCTGGGCTGGACTGTGGGCTGTATTTTGCACCATGGGGTCTTGGCAGCGTTGGCTGCGATTTGGTGGGCTGTTGCTCCAGGGTGGTGGCAGGGCCTGTGTCCCACTTGGGGAAGCCGAGTGTTGGTTTGTCAGTGCCAGGTCTGCAGTGCCATTTATTTTTAAACTAGAGGCCTGGTGCATGATATTCATGCACTGGTGGGGGGCGGCAAGTTCCTCAGCCTGGCCTCACCCTTTTGCAGTCCAGGAGCCCTCGGGGGATGTCCAACTGTGGCTTAACTGGCTCTCCGACATCCTTAGCCTAAGCCACAGTCAAACATCCTTAGCGCTGCTGCGGAGGAAGGCCTCTGTGCTCGCCAGCCGTGAGCCCAGCTTGTGGCTAAGCGGTGCTCCCCCTGTGGGAGCGCACTGACCACCAGGGGCAACTCCTGCATTGACCATCTGACCCCTAGTGGTCAATGCGTGTCATGACCGGTTGTTCTGCTGTTTGGTCAATTTGCATGTTACCCTTTTATTATATAGGATGGCCAGTGCACATCATGGAAGTTCCTGCATTGAGCATCTGCCTCCTGGTGGTCAGTGCACACCACAGCTACTAGTCAGACAGACACTTAGTGTTTTGTATATATACTAGAGGCCCAGTGCACAAAAATTTGTGCACTCGGGGGCGGGGGAAGGTCCCTCAGCTCGGCCTGTGCCCTCTCACAGTCTGGGACCCCTTGGGGGATGACCATCTGCTGGCTGAGGCCTGCTCCCCAGGGGACTGGGCCTAAGCTGGCAATCAGACATCCCTCTGGCAGCCCGGCAGCCCTCGAGGGATGTCCACTTGCCAGCGGGGAGCAGACCTAAGCTGCAGTCGGACATCCTTAGTGCTGCTGAGGAGGCAGGAGAGGCTCCCACCACCACCGCTGTACTGGCAGCCATCAGC